>NW_006912170.1:0-73571 GCF_000523435.1 Bipolaris zeicola 26-R-13
CGTTTTGAAAGTAGTTGCAATCGATTTCTCGTGGTTTGTTTGTATATATAGAGCTAAAATACACCTATTCTAGAAAAACTCGAAGTTGGTGTTGAATAATAAGCTATTATAGAGGTTGAGTTTATATAGTCGTTTTTCCACTAGGCTAAACCGTACCCTAGTTCGGATCCCATTCAGATATATGTAGCAACAGACGCTAAGCCATTACACTTAAGAGATGCGAGGATCTGCCTAGGAGTTGCTCTCTTAGCCTAGGCAGCTTTAATTTTTCGTCCGATAATAGATGCAACGCGTGGACTACGCTTTAGGAAGGTAGTTATCTAATACTTGCCTATAGGCCTATAGTCTCTATTTATCCTTAGTATTTGGTTCGCCATTTCTCGTGCGCGTGCGTATAAGGGAGGAAAAGCTCATGCGTCCTCTTCAAGTATTCATTATACGAGGAAGTCCTCCTGCTCCAGGGTTAATCGCTGTTAATATACATAGCTTGCGTAGTTGCTCTGTCGGCCGTTTATACGCGTCGAGATTGTGGACTGGGGGAGGTTATACGCTTTTGCAGCAGCTCTTTGACTTGGAAAAACACCAGAAATAATACCACGAATAGCTGATTGAATAGCTTCCTCACGGGCATCCATTTTGGCTGTGTAGGTGGCGAGAAAACGCGTGTTTTGATGAGGGTGTTGAGTTCTGATCAGTGACCAACATCTCCGGGTGATCAACTACCCGGTCGACTAGCTTATGGTTGATCCAGATTCAGATGTGGATCTTTGCGTTACATTCGGATGAAATGGCTGGCTTTAATATAAACTGGCCACTTGATTGTATAACCGAATGTTTTCGGACAAGTATTCCTTGGCGCATGTTGTCCACGCGGCATTAGAGAACGTTAGAGCCGAGGGATAGCCGCGGAGAACATTCCGACCGAAGTCTGTGGGTAGAATTTCGCGGCTTCTTGGACCGAGCAATAATACAATTGGTGAGTTATATGTCACAATCCACAGAAATACTAGATTCTTGCCGTCGAATCTCCGCCACATACCGTACCGAACGGCGCAACAATCACTCGCCTCACCAATCGCTGCCATTACAACCAGCTTTTCCACGTTCCGACCAACCTAAGTAGAGATGCGAAGATATGTATTCCTCGCGTGAGATATAAACCCGAAGTAACCATTTCCCTTCTTATACACAGTTATGCTTCAAATCACAAGCATAACATTATTTCTTATCCTTTTCCACTAGATACTGCAAGCCGAACATTCGAGAAGATCATCGTACGTTGCCAACAGTGAAAACAAAACCCAATGCATAACATTAGGCTCGTGATGAAGATTCCCGTATATCGCATCTGCATCCTACATGCACATAGATGCACTATTCTATATATGACCTACAAAACACGCTTATAATTAGCTTTCACCTTACAGACATGACATTTTTCGAGAAGAGAGCGCGCAGCATGTGGTATGCACGATGCAGTACACATACAGCGAGTAGTACACATCATTCAGTGTATATTTTACGCGGCTTCAATAACCTAATAACCTTTCTCGCTGTGACTTCGCGAAGCCAACTTACAGTCGAGTCTGAAATCCCCCACAACGAGTCTAACCATTTACTGCGGTCGCAAAGAGATCCCGAGCTGCGGACAGTTTCAGCTCCACACGGCCCTAGCAACCCGCTCATGCGGCTGCTCGCTAATCTAGTCTCCCTAGATCATCCAGCCGAACCGTTTATTCCATCGTATCCATCGATCTGGCGCTAGCCTGGACATTTCCCAAGATTTCGGTACACACTAAGCGAATGGTGGCGTAGATTCTTCGAGCCGCGTTTCCTCATATCAAAGGCGTCACTTTAACTCATTGTAACACGCAACTTAAGCTTCGATAATATTAAGGAAAACCGGATAACGAAGTGTTTCTGACCAGACTGTGGAGTTACTTTATAGATCTGCAAGCGGGGTGTGTGGAAGCGTAGTTATGAAGTTGGGTGATGGAAGAATCCGTGAAACGTACCACTAGTTTTGGGGCATGCGGGCACGGCCCGGTCCCTCACTATTGCTGTGACTACGCTAGTGGCGTTACTCAATTACTAATTAACCCAGCTTCAGCTCTGCATTTGCCTGGTTTCATGCTGACACATTGCAGTCTTGTTGTATACGCAACATTACCAGTGGAAAGCAAAAATCACAACGGAGCCAATTACGACAGCCCACTTTCCGCATTATCGTATTTGTGTATCATGTATGTCAAACACGGGTATTGGATCAAATGCCATTAAGATTCTAGTTAGAATCTGGGTACATTTTTCTTGACATTTTTTCCCTTTGGATGGGTCTTGTCCGAGTCAATTTATCCAGGAATGGGATAGACAGCTTGACTCTTGTATCCATTAGTACCAACCGTCCTAACACCAAAGATGACATTGTCCTTGCTTAGTGGAAGAACCACAGAGCCGGCGTTGCCCACATCAACTGTGTGTGTCCACAAGCTGGCTGTTGTGGACCGCCAGACGATTTCATACCCAGCCACATCAGGACTATCGGATTTGATCCACTTGATCCGCGAGTTGTTATCAAGTACGGTTGTGTCAATGGTTACGTTCTTCGGCATGCCGGGAGCTTGCGAGAGCGACCAAAGTGTAGCAAGATTAACTTTGCCAACGCGTGCTGTGTATTCAAAGTCGACAAACTCAACCAGGTCACCATATACAGTCCCATTTTCAGTGCGGATGTCTTGGTGCTGATGAGCAAAGTTCTCGTTGGGTTCCGTGTAACGAATTGCAGGATACCCAGCGCGAAGGAAACCGGTATGGTCGCCACCACGCAGGAAGCGGTCCAGACGGTAGATGATAGCAACATTCATACCAGTGGCATCATTAGCAGCAACTTCAGCGGAGAAACGTGCGAGCTCTCGTGCAGAGGTGTCGCTATCGCCACCGATTTGAAGGCGTCGAGCAGGTGTAAGGTTGTCAGTTCCCGTCAGCGATACGCCCTCTGCGAAAACGCGAATAGTAAAGGGGTCCTTTTGTCCACGGTCGCCAGTCGAGGACCCCACGATATCGCAGTTCAACATGCCTTCGACGTTGGTGCTAGAATTTCGTAGTGTCTCGGCAAGGTAAGTGGAACCATAGAGGTTTTGCTCTTCGCCAGCAACAGCACCCAGAATGATAGTAGATTTTGGTTGATGCTTAGATAGTATACGAGCAATCTCCATGGCAACTATTCGAAGTCAATCTCCACTCTACGAAAAATGCAGTACTGAACTTACTAGCTGTCCCACTAGCATCATCATTGGCACCAGGTGAATCGGCTTCGTAGTTGAGGACGTCGGTGACGCGACTGTCATAGTGCCCGGTCATGACGTATACCCTGCTTGGATCCTGGCTTCCTTTGGCGGTCGCTAAGACGTTCGAGATAGTGACTGGGAACGGGATCCTGCTGGCCACGCCCTGAACGTAGCTCTGGACCCCGACAGTCATGGTCCCATTGCTTTCATCGGCATACTTTTTCATTTCAGAAGCAATCCAGTCCCTGGCTGCATGGATACCACGCGTTGAGCTATTGTATGTTGCAAGGGTATGGCGAGTTCCGAAAGAGACAAGCTTCTCGATGGTGGCTTGGATATTGGCAGCGTTCACTTCATCTAAGATTGCACGCATCTCATCATCCGGAGCTTGCGGAACGAGTTCAGTACCGACATTTGAGGGCGGCCATGCTGCATTGACGCATTGAGTGTACGTCTGGTCGTTGATGGCAACTGGAGGGGGAAGGTCGCGCTCATGAACATCATGCGCGCATACCGCTGAGATCAGCGTACTGGCACGCAACAGCGACAGCAAGCGCATGGTTATGTTTGAGAAGGAGAAGATGGGATATCTGGATTTTCTCAGGGCAGCGATTCAAATAGAGAAAGCCGGATAGGCCGCGGCCAAGAAAGCAGGACGGCATGCCATGACATCAAACTCCGGCTCGGAAGTCGAGAAGTTATCGAACTTCCCATGTCGGTTAGAAGCTTTAGCCGACGATATCGCCCCTCGACTTTGTCTTGCACTTTTTGCGGTTGGTGGTAGCCACAGGATCCGCAGTTGCTAATAGCGAGCGTCCCGCGAGCAAGGATTGCGTAGACGATTACCCGGATAGGCAGGAGGGGAAGAGACCGACGTCAAGATTGGACCCCCGTGATTTAGACGGAGGTGAATGGGAATTTATATGGGGAAATATAGTAGAGTTGGCCATGGGGAAGACCTCGCTGGATGGATGGCCGAGGCCGAGCAGGTTGCGATAAGCGGCTAGTGTACATGTCGCGTTCCTGTGAAGCAGATTATCAACATGCGCCGAGCAGTATGTTTTGAGAGAAATTTGCTAGGACCAAGAGAAATGTACTCGAAGGCGCCTACGCGATTGGTATCGATGTAGTTGAGAGAAGAGCATGCCTAGAGCGCCGTTCAGGATGGTGTTCGCATTCCTGATCCAGTCTGCTTTGGGTTAGCGCTAGAATGCGACAACGATTGCATGTGGCCATGATGCAATCTGTCAAGTCACCAAAAAAACGTTGCCTACAAGGCACCAATACATACAGAACCAGTTGTTCAAGAGCGCACATACTCTCGCATACAATCCCTACGCGATTATTCCACACTCGGCAGTAGCCAAAACAGCCACAAAAGCTCGCAATGGTCCGTCTGGTGGCGCATATATAGCATAACACAAGCTCACGTCGCAAACAGAATGCCCTCTTTAATTCAGCCTTGCGGCAATCGACCTCGATACGGAAAGACTTGGATCAATTTGCCGATTCAGCCTCGCCCTCTCCACACCTCCAGGCCCAGCTCAACGCCTCCCTCGCAACATTCGCCCGCACCATCGACGACTATGGCAAGCTCGCGAGACAAGAGCCGGTGCAGACAAAGGCCGAAAAGGCGCAGGAGAGATTGAAGAACTTCAGGGCAGAGCTGGATGAATACCGTGCCAGCTTCAAGCGCATAAAGAGCGCCAACGAGGACATTGTACGTTTCGAACCACCGTCCGCGTTCAGAAGCGCATGCGACAAATGCGTACTGACAACCCTCACAGCAAACCACAGAAGCCCGCACCGAACTTCTAGGCCGGCGCCCTCATAACACAGCCACGCCTGAGAATCCATATGCACAGCACAACCTGGCTGCCCAGCACTCAGCCTTTGCGCCCTCCCAACCCTACGACCCCAATGCCCCCTACCGACCCAACCCATACTCGGCAGGCGCCCCACAAGGCGGCCAATACGATCGTGAAGGCCATCTTTTGCGCGAAAATACCTTCTTCAACAAAACCTCGGAGCAGCTCGACGAGTTCCTCGACAGGGGAAGAGCTGTGCTCGGCGATCTTGGCCAACAGAGGGACATGCTCAAGGGCACCCAGAGAAGGCTATACACAGTTGCCAATACCCTAGGCATTAGCGGCGACACGATACGCATGGTCGAGAGGCGAGCAAAACAGGACAAGTGGATCTTCTGGGGTGGCGTCGTTGTCTTTTTCCTCTTCTGCTGGCTCGTCATACACTATCTACGCTAATCCCAATCCACTTGGTTTCCTTTTGCATCAATTTCACCGTATTTGGTTGAGTCAGCAAGGCGTCCGGTGCATCCAACATAGTGAGGGGTCACGAACTCTTTTTTTTTTGCGTCGCAGGACATCATTGGTTTAAGGCGCCATCATGCGTTCCTTCACGATGTCTAGGTTTTCCAATAGACTCCGGCCGCAACTGGAACAGAAAAATTCTATCATTTATTAATGGTTTCATCCAACCATTCACACCAGGTTCAGGACCTGGCCCTATCAGTGAGCATTACCTCCAATCGAATCTTTCCGACATAAACTGTTGGTCATACACCATCCTGGTTAGGTTGCACAAGTTTGCTACTAGGGATACAGAGCACGACTATCAGCTTCTGGAGAACTATCATTGCTCTCATCCGGTTTAGCACTATCTCACTTCGCAGAGTCGAGTCTTTGAGAGTTGTAACTGCGCTGTGGTATACTACGAAAGCAGAAGCTATCACTCTGGAAGGGATATTGCGATACGACATGGTCGTCCCTGCTTTCCAAACTGAGCAGTACAAACCTATCGTTCCTACTCAAATGCCAAGTCTATTCAATTCACTCTAGCCTAACCAAGGAAAATCCTCTTTGCTCCGTAGAACTGCTATCCCATTCTCTCCGTCCGGGCAAAGTCCCTAACCGCAAGGAAATCTCTCTGGCCATCCAAAACCCCGAACGATGTCCGTCAATATGCGCCACGTATGAGCCGGTCAAGCTTTCCATTAACATTCTCTAGTGTTTCCTTCATCTCCCGCTGCTAATACTGGATCTTGTTCAGTTTATCAAAATACTCATCTCGACGATATCTGACGGGTACGATTACGGGGTGCGCACATGCTGGGTTAGCAAAAACTGGGACTTCGAGTTTGAAATCCAGTTTGCGACGTCCATATTTCACAACAGGTGCTGGTCGTGCCCTGCCATGACGCTGTTGAATAGAAGCAGCCAGAGGGCGGACTTCATGGGATTCTTGAACTTTTTCCGCTGCCTTCTTCCAGTCTGCCAAGTACTCACTTTTTTCGTGGCGGTTGATCTTGTCCTTGGTATGGTCCCAGAAAGTGGACAACGCCTCGACTAGTAGCGAGGACTCAAACTTCCGTGCCAGCTGCACTAGAATAATGAATGTATGTCGCAAGCATTGGAGGTCTTTGGTCCGATATGCGTTGTTGAGGCACTCCTGATCGAGATAGTGCTGGAGGACCTGACGAACACGGTGTCGCGTCTCCCCATTGCCATGTTGCGCGTAAGGTCCGAGTATGCCGAAGAATCGCTCCAAAGTCTTCTGAATGACTTCCTTTCGGATACCGAAGTGACTGTTGAAATAGTTATGCAGTCTTTGTACCCACAGATCTCCTTGTATCGAGTTTTCAGACTTCTGTTTGGGAAACCATGCGCGGAACGTTTGCGCGTCCACCCATATCTGCTTTTGGCCTAGGCGGGCTTTGATATTTTCCATGTTCGGATACAACGTCGGAAAGAAAATGAGAGAAGTATCAGAGCAAAAAATAATCGAAGTTGTTGCGGTCTTTTGGGGGAGGGACAGATTTTACCTGCTTGCCGCGTTCAAGTCAGGATCTCACCATTATGTACTACACTCATTCGGTCGAACCACAACATCAGTCCAAACGCCAAATCAGCTCGACAGTTCAGCTGTCTCGGCTACGTTCTTTAGTCGCACAGCTTGTAAATATGTTTGCTCCCAACAGAATTCGATACCCAGGCATCCAAGCATCATGCCCTGACACGGTTGCCACTTTGGACACGTCAGCCCAAGGTTGCAACAGCGCATGCCGAAATAAGAATATCCAACCGTACACATTTTTTTAGCCTCATCTTTGACGTTCACTTGCCGACAACAAACCTACCACGTTACATCAACTTCGTTAGGCCTAAAACACCGCCACCCAACGCTCGCAGCTCGTAGTGAATAAGCTTGCAGGCTAGCAATTTCCTTCCGGGAGGGTGTGTTAGTCTAAACATACCGCGACCCATTAGAAGTCATCATCGGACAAGCTCTTCATTGAAAATAGACTTATAAAAGGCTACCAAGCAAGCCACCAAAGCTATGGTGAAACGTCCACTCCGAGCATGTTACACCAGATATAATGCGAATGAAGACATTTCTTGTCGCCGCCAAGATCCATCTACCTTACTATTCAAAAATTCCTACAGTCTATGAACTTACTTGGGGGCAGACATTCACTGTCTATCGAGAATCGCCAGACGGGTTGAAAGTAAAGCAATCAACGTGGAACACAACCACAGCCTCAATATCAAAAGATGACAACATCACACCTTTGAAAACATGGGAAGTAAGATCGAAAGAGAAAAACCTAAAAAAGCCTTGATCTAGCCATGTATGGGAATCTTGTACCAACCCAGCCAAAAAGAAAAACGCCACACCAGATGCTCGCACACTCCCCATCCCCCCCTCTTCACCAATCCAATCCCCCAGCACCCCTCTCACCGCCAGCCAGTATCTGCGAGGCTTTCCCCTTCTCCCCCAATCCCCCCTCAAGATGCGACACCGGCACGCCCTTCCTCCCCTTAAGCTGCAACCTTTGCAACTTCTTATCAAGCGCCACAAACGGATCCTCCGTCTCACTCTTCTTAATCTTAAACTTGCTCGTCCCTAGCACGCTATCCAGCTCCTCCACACTGGGCAGCTTAACATACAACCAACCATCATCACGCTCCTCGATCGGGAAAACAGCAATATTAACAGACTCGTCGTTTGTACACTTGCCTGCATTTTCGCCAGAGAGCTCGTAGTTGCGTTTATGGTAGGGGCACGAGACCCAGAGTTTGTTGTTTGCGAGGTCATCGCCGATGAGGCCGTCGGAGAGCACAAAGGCGCGCTTGTGCGGGCACATTTGCTGCGTGCAGTAGTATTTGCCGCGGACTTTGAAGACGGCGAGTTGCGTGTCGCCGCGCTTGATTGCCTTACTGTCACCTGTATCTGCGTCCTGGAACTCTGAGGCTTTGACCAAGGGTTGCCAGGAGAGCTCTGTCCATTTTGTGCCGCGGAAGTCTTCGGTGATGGAGTCTTTGGGCCAGTAGGAAGGACGTTCTTGGCCGCGTTCTTGTGTGGGCTCGATGGTGTCGACGATGGTTTCCGAGGTGTTTGCGAATTGCGAGAACCAGGCGCGTTTCTTGGGGTCTTTGAGAACTTCGGTCCATTCGCAGAAGAAGGTACCGACGAGATCTTCCATTTGCTTCTCGAGATCGGCGCAGATGCCGAGTTTGTCTTGCAGGATGACTTCCTGGAGGTACTTGATACCGCCGGGGAGATTCTCCATCCATCGCGCTGTTCGTTGCAGCTTGTCGGCCGTCCGGATGTAGAATGCGAGATAGCGATCGAGGATAGGGACCACGTCATCTGGTGGTACGTCTTTGGCCAATAGTTCTGAATGCCTGGGCTTTGCACCACCGTTGCCACCGACAAAGATATTGAATCCTTTTTCGGTGGCAATGAGACCAAAGTCCTTGTTTTGAGCCTCTGCGCATTCGCGGACACAGCCCGAAACTCCGCCTTTGAATTTGTGTGGACCACGAATGGACTTGTAGCGCTCTTCGAGACGCACAGCCATGCCTACACTATCGCCAATGCCGAAGCGGCACCATGTAGTTCCAACGCATGATTTGACAGTGCGTAGTGACTTTGCGTACGCATGACCAGACTCCATGCCGCCATCAACGAGCTCTTGCCAAATGTCTGGGAGGTCTTGTTTGCGTGCACCAAACATGTCGATGCGCTGGCCACCCGTAATCTTGGTGTAGAGGTTGTATTTTTTCGCCACTGTTCCGATGATGATGAGCTTCTCCGGTGTGATCTCGCCTCCAGAAACTCGGGGAACGACGGAAAATGTGCCGTTGCGCTGGATGTTTGCAAGGAATCGATCGTTAGTATCCTGAAGACCCCGATTATTTACCTCAAGGAGATGCCTGTTGTACAGCGAAGAGATGATGCTTCCAATGGTCGGTTTGCAGGCCTCGCATCCCAGGGAGTTGGCGTCCTTTCCTGCTTCTTTCATCACAGAAGCAAAATCTTTGAGACCCTTGACGTAGATGATGTTGAAGAGGTCGGCGCGAGAGTACTCAAAGTGTGGGCAGAGATGGTTCTTGATCTCGTTGCCCATGGACGCCATGGTCTTGTTGAAAATGGTTTGGACGAGCGGCATGCAGCCACCGCAGCCAGTGCCGGCTTTGGTGCAAGACTTGACATCGCCGATGCTCTTGCAGGTTCCGTCTTTAGTAGCATTAACTACATCGCCTTTGGTGACGTTGTGGCATGAGCAGATCTGGGTATCATCGGATCTACAGTCGTCAGTAAGAGTACTCACTCGGTCACGGTTTCTTTACTCACAGATCAGAACCATCGTCTTCACCCTTTTGTGCGCCGACAATGAGCTCGCTGGGCGGTATTTCGAGCGGTTTCTGGTTTTTCACCATGGGCACAAGCTTGATGTAGTCTTTCGTATCACCAATCATCATGCCACCCAGCAAATACTTTCCATCCATGGTAAACAGGTACTTCTTGTAGACCTGCTGGAACGGATCCTTGTATGTGAGCGCCTTGACTGGTGGTGGTGCTGGCCCATCTGTCAGATTCTTGACCTTGTCTCGCGTCGTCTTCGCATTCGGCTCCTTGCTATCGGCGCGCTGGCGTCCAGGTAAGTTCTTAGGTCCATCGCGATCGGCGAAGAAGTCACCGAAACTTGCAACTTCGACACCTAGCAGCTTGAGTTTTGTGCTGAGATCTGGAGCTTTGAACTTTCGCGGTGCGTGTGCTTTCGCTTGGGTCAAGTTGAAAGCTAGTACGTCGGCCATCTCGACACCAGGGGCGATGAGGCCAAAGGTTTGGTTTTCCCAGCTCGCACACTCGCCAATGGCATAGATGTCGCGTTGAGATGTTGCCAGGTCGTGTCCAACGACTATGCCGCCTCCTCTGTCAGCACATTTGATGCCGGCTTTCCTGGCTAGCTCATCTCGGGCTTTAATGCCAATCTATGCATATCAGTTTCGGCCGTCATTCCAGAACACTGAAAGCACTCACCGCAAAGCAAATGCAAGAACATTCCATCTCTTCACCGTCCTCAAATACCACGCCCTTGACAAAGTTGTCCTCGGTGGCCAGGATCTTGCCCACCCTCTTGCTTAGCATGACGTCCAGACCTAATGCTCTTACTTGCTCTACAACCATACCGCCGGCATCGCCATCTAATTGCCTTGACAGCACCCATCGGTTCCTCTCAATCAGTTTGACTTTGGCAAAGTCTTCTAGATCCATCATCGCATGTGCGGCTTCGAGACCAAGCAGACCGCCACCCACGACTGCGCCAGTCGTACCCTTTCGTGAAGAGGAAAATTCTATTAATCTTTGCAAATCCTCGATAGTTCGGTACACGAATACACCTTGTGCATCGTGACCAGGCGTGTGTCGGGGAAGAAGCGCATCTGAACCCGTTGCCAGAACTAGGATGTCGTATGATACTGTCTCTCCAAATGATGTTTTGACTGTCTTCTCCTCGGAATTAATCTCGGTGACAAGGGTGTTGAGGTGGTAGCTCAATGCGCCTTCGGGCATGGAGGAATACTGTGAGGAGGTTAGTTTCAACCATATGCTCCTGAATAATTGCGACAAACCCATTCTTGCGGATTGAGGTACAAGTTTTCTACTTGGCGATGTTGGAAGAAGCTAGTTAGGCCAACTCGATTGTATGCAAGATGCGGCTCTTCGCCAATGACGACGACGTCGTACTCTCTCCGCTTGACATCGTACTTCATGAGTTTTTCACTATTTACAATTAGCTTCTCGGCAATTTCTTTCGACACTCAAAACTTACATAAAAGCAATGCCGACCATGCCCAACCCTACAACCACGATTCTTTTCCGTGGGCGATCATTATTAATCTCTCCCTTCTTCTCCAGCTCCGCTACCTTCTCAGGCAGTTTGTTTGCTTCCGCATCATTCCATTCTCGATTTGATACGTTTCCATCTTTTGATCCCCAGGTCGCTGTGATGTGGCGTTCACCCGGTGGCGAGTGCGATTCACCCGACAAAGGCTCGATGCCTTGTGTGACAATCGGTTCCGTTTCCGCCATTGCGATGTCAATGCAACCGCTCGGACAGTCGTATATCAAGTATCCTCAGGAACTATCGTCGTGGACCCAAGTCACAAGAACACGAAGCGATACCACTATCCGCCTACAACCAAAAGCACAAACACAAACAGAAGAAGAAAGCAGGACAAACGGAGCGAGATAGCAAAGAAAAGGCGTAACCCTCAGCTTGATAAGTCCAAAATAACCAAACAGAAAATCCCGCCTAGCCACAAGAAAGCCCTCCCGTAGCACACAAAAAATACCGCCCACTAGGGTTAACCCATCTATCCTATTCCACCTCCGCGCGCAACCACACACGCTTACACGAGCAAATCACACCACCCCGTCCCTTCTCAAAGCCGCACTTACATCATACAATCCATTCATTCGTACCTGCCCCTCCTCCGCGGTGACCTACGGAAATGCACTGCAATCTTGCCCAACAGCCACATCTATCTCCGGTACTTTTGTTCACTAGCACTAGCGCCAAGCGGGTGGGTAAGTAAGTGGTAAGACGTCAATAACGCAGTCCCCGCCCGCCCCCGACCATCCATTAGCCTAATAGACGGTATCGGTGATTATCTTCGCGGGGGTGGTGAGTGGGTGGCCTGAAGGATGTGTGTGGTTCTCCGTGGAGATTCGCGTGGCTTGGGGTGTTTGGGGGGGTGGTGGGTTTGAGTTGCTTATCGCGAGGTGGGTCGAGATAGGGAGGGGGCTTGGCGACAGGGGTCTTATCAGTGGGTTGAAGTTGGCGGAGATGCTGGCGGGAGATGGTGCGTTTCCGATGTGTTCAGTAGGGAGAGTTCGAGTTGTCTGTAGGTGCGGGTTTTGGAGGGTGCTGGGGATGAGGAGGTGAAAGTGTAGGTCAGGAGTTTGTGCTTTGGAAAGATTTTGAGTATTTCGAAAGCGATTCGGATGGGAGAAAGTGCATTGCGATAACACGATTTTTTTCCAACAGTACAGAACCGTTGGAGTCGTAGCAAATCCAGCGCCGTAATGTACGCTTTGCCTGATCGAGTTATAAAGAGCAAAAAAAATAACTGTTGTAGTAAACCAAACAGACCCAAATATCCAATATGACAGAACACCGAAAAACGCTTCCCTTACAATGCACGCTGTGAACAACTAAAACACCAAAATCTCATCCTCACCCCACCCCAACTTCCCCAACACCTCACACGTCGCCTTCTCCAACGCCTCAGGTCCACAAACCAGCACCATACTCTCTCCCTCCCCCCTCACACACTCCTCCTTAAGCATCGCGTCTCCAATCCGTCCTCTCCGCCCCTCCCACTCCTCATTCCCCTGCGTCAACGTATGCAGAATCCTGCAGCGATCCTCATTGCCGCTCGCAAAAGCATCTAAATCTTCTCTACAAAGTATATCCTCCACAGTGCGATTTCCATACAAAACAGTACACCGTGTCGCGTCTTCTTTATCCTGCATGACGGCGCGTAGGACCTGGTAAATGGGCGTGATACCACTTCCACCGCAGATCATGTAGAAGCGGTTTACTTGCTTTGTTTGCTTGCCGTTGATGCTGCAGAGGCCGCGGCCGAGGTATTCGAATTTGCCGATGGGGCCTTTGATGTCGAGGCTGTGGCCGAGGGGGATGGCGTCGAGGGCTTTTGTCATCCTGCCGCCGGCGCGGGAGGGCGTGTCGGCGTATACTTTGATGAGGATGTCGCAGTAGCCTTTTTGGTTGGTTTGGGATATCGGGGTGTAGGAGCGGATGATGGCCTCGCGCGTGACTGGGTCGCGGAGTCGAAGCATGAGATGTTGGCCGGTGGGTAGGCCAAGGGTTTGGTCGTCATGGTCGAGTTTAAAGCGGAAGATGTGCGTGTCTGAGGAGACCTTCTTCTTTGACTGAAGATGAGCTTGACGCCATTCGCGAGGGTGAAGAAAGATGGGTCGTGGCTCGGTGGATTCTGTAGTCGCTTGGCCTTGTGCCAAAGCTTTCTGGGAGGCTTCATCCAAGGTGCCAATGTGATAATCTGGCATCATCTTTTTTGCTGTTTCGCTATCTGCAGGTTGTCAGTGTTTGTACCCAATGTCAAGCTCCAGCATGTGTCTTACGAATCGCCATGAATTCATCAGTAGCATCCGTTGCTGCAGCGCTCACAATGCTTTGTGCGCCGCCGGGATGCCCTTCCAGAAATGCAGTACCATCGTACACTTCTCCGTTCAAGACGAACCATGGGTTGTCTGCCTTATCGTGCTCTCGTAGCTCGTCAATGTCAATGACCCTGTCAACTCCGTCTTTGGTCATCTTAATATCTTTGACCTGTTCGATTTCGGCATGTTCTGGCTCTTCGTTGCCCACCTTCTCTCCCCAATGGCCGTTGGAAAGGTTACCACCGGCCTTCTTGACACGCTCCATCCATCCACCAGGCATCAGGGCAGGCTGAGTAGGATGTTCGAACCGCATTGTATCGTTTTCCTTGTGGATCACAATTCGGAACCAGGGATTGTTCATCATACCCAGGACACTCCAGTACATGTCTTTTGGTTGCACGCACATGGCTTCGTCCATGACTCTGACTACAATGTCATCTGCTTGTTTGAGTTCCTCGGTTGAGATTTCAATGTCCCAAAAACACCAGCAGAAGCTTGTTTCACGCCAGTCCATGTCCAATCTTGCACCGTACAGCTGTCGATCATCGAAAGCGCGGTACTTGTCCTCTGGATAGTCAATGTTTGCAAGTCGCCATGATTTTCCTTGGTCTAAGGATAGTTCGCAACGTGTTACGCGCCGGCCGCCACCACTGTAGGCATAACCACGCACATTGTAGGTACTCTGACTCGAAGAAAGCCCCAACTCCTCTCCGTGTTGGGGGAAAGCAATAGCTGAATTAGGCGAAAGATCATAGATGGCATACCGCTCGTCCATCCACCATTTGGTGTTGTTTGCCGCTTCATCTGGGTCGACTGTGGTAGGTAGTACTCTGTTGTCGTAGATGTGGTACCAATTGTCACTAGGCTCAGCGGTGATAATCAGCTTTTTTAGCCACTTGACACTTCTGCCGCCAATCTGGCCAGGTATCACAGCTCGCAATGGTTTTCCGTGATCGGGCCTCAGCATCTCGCCGTTCATCTTATGTGCCAGCATAATTCCTCGGTTGGGATCCATGACCCAGTTGAGTTTTACCGAAGTGCCGTAGTACCCATTTGGCTACGTGAAGTGTCAGTAGTCAGAAGATACATTAAGTGCGGCCACTTACGAGTTTGTCAGCTCCCTCCATGCAAACGTACTTGGCCTTCCGTAGAGGCTTCGCTCGTTCAATGATGTCCTTCATCACAACGCCGGTGAAAAGAGCGGTGGAAACTCCAGCCGGACCCCACGAGAAGCCCTTGCTCTTTCTCACAACATTTTGTTCTTTTCGTCTATTGCCAGCACAGACCAAAGTGATAGGATATGTCACATTCTCGTATTCTTCCAGTAGTTGTCGCAGAGTAATCTTCAAAGGGTTTTCTACCATGCTACAAGAGTCTCAATATATAATTGCTTTGTTGGAATGAATAATGACTTACCCTTCTACGGAGAACTCCCAGTCTAAACACTCGGCATCTTGAACTTCCGGTACTGCTCCATGGTTTCTAACGTAAAACAACTCAGGGCTAGTAAGAAACCCCTCGTTGAACAAATCAGTCAGTGGTGCTTCGACATTGAATGGATGCACGCCCGTCAGCCGAATCAGCCTCGGATCTCGTGGGACATGTGCATCTGGGGTGGATTTGTCGAGTTCTAGAACTTGGGGTGGAGTTTTTGCTGGTGGTGGAAGTGGAAAGTCCTCTTGTGTTGATGTTGAAGTAGTCGATTCGACATCGTTGCCATCGACTGTTTCTGGTGGTGATGGAGGTAATTGTTTTGATGTGGAGTCTGCGTGAGTCTGTAACTGGCGTTCATGAAGAAACGACATAGGGACTGCCGTCTGCTTTTGGGTGACTACGCTCATGGTGCAGATGCAGCGTGCGGTACCTAAACTTAGATTGGTGCCGACAGACGGGTACTGTGCTTGGCTATGCACAAACGTAGAACAAAGACCAAGCAAGAAAAGAAGGTCGGGCACAAAAGCGGAGTGGAGCAGTAAATTTAGAGGTAGCGACGAGAAGTTGAACTTCTGGAATTATTGGCTTTCAGCTAGATGCTATAGTGCTTCTGGGGTACAAACCGAGCGGCCCTCCAGTAAGTAACAAAGATGATCTTTCCACCAACGTCAGAAGCTTACATAGGAATACCGCGGAAACCCAACTTCAATCTGTGGAGAAGACGTCAAACCCTGTATGTCGTCATCGCCTAGATTGTCATGGCGGACTAGGCTCTGGCCATACCGAATTACTACAGAGTTTTGATATGCGGCCTTATCTTTGACGCTGAAAGAGGAATAGCGCCCGATACGGCGTGGCGAATAGTGGGCGATTTCTGGGCAGCTAGACGATGTTCCTGGCCGGACCGCACAGAGTGGATACAGTGTGGGGGCTATCGTGGAAACATTGGGTTGAAGATCTTTTCAGCGGAGATGCACCATCCGAGCATACTTTCTCCCGTTTCGCGACGATTTTGTAGAAGCCGCAGTATAGCGTGGTTTCAAGCCATGTTTGATGCGCCGGCTCAGCCTGAGACCACGGATTCTAATGCAAGTTGGATGGATTCGCGCGAAGCAAAAGCATTCGTAACGATGCCAGTCTTCCAACTTCTACAGGTGCATGGTCAATCAAAGCGCCCGCGCAATCATAGGGTTAATGTTTACTTTTACCACACCAAATCTTGCGTAGTAGAGTTCGCCCGGTCTTTGAGGGAGTCCGGGGAAAATATTAGACCGAGCGGACTTGATAGCGTTGACCATAGATGTACATAGATCTAAGGGGACCGGTTGTCCTGATGGGCTGGTAGAAACAGTGCGCGCTTCTCCGCGGGGTACAAGTGCAGAGCGCGCTTGACGGCCCCAGCTATAAGCGATCAGCCACCCATGACTTTGAAAACATAAAATATACTTCCAGTTCATCCAAGTAGCTTCTCTTTTAATGTTTGGCCTTGTCCTGTGGGCCCAACTTGAACATGCCCCTGGAGTCGCTGTTGCAATGTCTCGGCGCGAGCCTTCATGCGCTGCTCTGATTTTTGCTTCACGCTGGCTTTGTCAAACCGACCACGGATACCATGTTTGATGCGTGTGATCATATCGGCTGCTTTACCTTTTGTGACATCGCTTGGCTTCAGGTGGTCTTCTTGAGGCCGAGACTTGTTGATAAAGTCGATTTGTGCCTGGGAAGCGATGCTTCTTCGCCATGCCTGGTTCTTATTGATATAGAAGAATTGGAACGCGTCCGCCGCGTATGTATCAGCGGCATGGACGACATGCGAGAAAGACTCGCCTTCAGCGATGACGCGCGGTGTACCATATGGGCTTTTCGTCTGCTTGGTGATAGGAATCTTCCAATAGTACTTTGCTCTGAAGAAACCATCTGCGGTGTCCGAGGGCTCGATGACGAGATAATTCCCAGTATTCCCAGAGAGAACGTACCTGCCCTCGCCTACACCTACCCATGCATTTGGGCTAATGTTGCGTATGTATTGATCGCCAGAAGTGTCTGCTATGAGATCGTGTACAGAGTCGTAATCGGTAAAGGAGATGCTGCCAGGCAGCTTTTTGGCGACAGTCGCCTGCTTTGCCATTGAAGCTTCTTCTTCTCTTTGCTTTTCTTCTTCTTTTCTTTGCTTGATCTTTGCTAGAGTCTTTGTGTCTGCCTTGTCTACGATTTCCGCAGGATCCAGACCAAACAAGGTAGGGGTAGAAACAACTCCAGTACTCAAAGCGGCGACCATATCAATGATATGACAGTTGTCCTTACCATCGTATAGACGCATGCCGCGTCCGATCATCTGAACCAGGAGGTTACGAGACTTGGTTGGTCGGGCCAAAAGCACACAATCGATGTTGGGAATGTCTGTGCCTTCGGTGAATACGCCACAGTTGAGCAACACGGGAAATTCTTTGTTTCGGAAAGCGTCAATCCTTGCGCTGCGGACCTTGGTTGGTGTTTCTCCAGTGACGAATTGCGCATCAATTCCAGCCTGGCGAAACATGTTTGTGAGATTGGTGACGTGGCTGAGGTCGACGCAGAAGATAAGCGTCGAGTGCCGGTCCTTTGCCTTTGCTGTCCAGGCCTTGAGTACAAGATTATTCGTCTCGTCGGTGTTGATTACTCTCGAAAGAGCACCAGCTTGAAAATCGCCATTGGACCCTGTGCTCACTTTGGTCAAGTCGGCCTTGATCTCGACGGTTGTGAAGACTACATCAGAGAGCCAATTCTCTTCAATCATGTCCACATAGTCACTGTCTGAGGGTTAGCTCGCTCACTCGACACTCGTCCCATGTCAAGACTTACCGGTGGTAGACAATGTGGTCAATGACAGCGCCCAGCCTCCTGCCGTCGAAGCGGGATAAGGTAGCCGACACGCCAACGAGAGCAGGAGCGGTGGTGTTGTTCCAGTCGGTAGCATGGCGCAGGCCAAAGTGCTCAAGGACGTCAAGATAGGTCGAGCTGACAATGTGGTGGGCCTCGTCGACCAAGACGAGTTTATAGCGGGTGGGATCAAACTTGTCAAGGCGGTCGCCTGATGTAATGCTTTGTATAGAGGCAACTGTGATGTCGGCGGCACCCGAGGCTTGATGGTTGCCCATTTCAATGTCTACATGCTTGGTGGGGTATGCACGGGCACAATGGCGCGCGGCTTGCTCAACGAGCTCACGGCGATGGGCGAGGATGAGTGTCTGGGTCGCATTGCCACGAGCGGGGACGCGATCGATGAGGTGAGTGAAGATGACGGTTTTGCCAGAGCCTGTTGCCAATGATACACCTAAGCGCTTGTGACCGCGCTCGACGTACGACAGGACGGCTTGGATGCATTCTTCTTGGTATTCGCGTAGGACAACGGCGGGTGGATGTGTAGGTGATGGTGGTGATGGTGGCGAGGATGGCGATGATGAGGGCACAGCTGGTACGGCAGCTTTTTTCCTGGTCCTGGCCAGCCGTGAAGCGCTTCTTCCTACTACCCAGACAGGTCGGTAGCCTGGCCGAGTGCACAGTCTCAGCGCATGGCGGAACATGAAGACGCGTCGAGGGGGAGCGAAACTGTCGCCAAATCACGATGCATGACGCAGTACACGCAAAGTCGGCCGCGGTAGAGCCCCACCTAAATGTCTCCCCAACCACTGCCACCTCCGGCAGGAATATTTCTATAATTACAGACGAATGGCAAAAGTAATGGTAGTGGCATAGCCGAGAGCAAGCCACGTCCGAGTATGGGACTGTCCTGAACTGTTCTAGTGTATGGGACGCATCTGCCAGCAGCCTCGCTCATTCGGGCAAAGTATTCATCACGTGACATTAGAGCAAGCCTCTCTGCTTTTGCTACCCACTCCACTACCACTACTTTCACCACCTAGCTGCATGTACACACTGCCACTCACTGCTGTTTTTCCTGCCAAGATAGGTGTACTGGGCTACGGCTGCCCTGGTCTTGCCCGCCATGCAGGCTGAGTCCGACTGGACTGACGAGCCTTCTCGGTCGTCCAAGCGCCGTCGAACAGATGCAGAGAGACTGGCACGACCCCGAAAATATCACCTCGAAGGAAAATACTGTGACCGATACCGCCTCCTCTTCAATGGAATTGTTCAGCAAGCTGCCAATCGCTTCGACAGTAGACACATGCCTTATGCTTTTTATTCTTGGCAAATTGGTTCTTCATTGTGGTCTACAGCCGAGCAAGCTACTTTTTACTCGGCTCTACAGCGACTGGGAAGAGACAATGTCCCAGGCATAGCAGATGCAGTCGGCAAAAGCATACCAGAGGTACGCGAACTGCTCTTGTTGCTCCACGGTGCCGCAGTCAAGCAGGGCGATGCTGGTCTGACTTTTCGCGATATCCCGGCCGCCGTTGAGATTGGTGACGAGTGCGACGCCCAAGTAGAACTTGCAGCCGATGCACTGGCGTGGTATCAGGAGAAGTGGGAGGCCCGCCAAGAGCAAAAGCAGCATGGCGACTACTGGTTGATCACTTCGGCCGTGGCTGTTGCAATCGAGAACGCCATCGACGGCGAGGTGGACGAGCCAGCACCTCCGCGAAGAGGAGGGAAGGTCATTGTAGGGTACGTGTGTATGTTTGTGTTCAAGAAGACAATACTAACTTGCGCAGAGCATGCCTGTCATGCAAGAAGTTTAAGCAAAAGTGCGACCGAGAGCTTCCATGCAGTAACTGTAGGCGACGGAAAATGGCCCAATGCGTGTATCCTGAATCATCTACCAGGGCTGATCAACCTGTCAATTCTGAAGAGCCCAAACAAGACGGGGAGCCAGATAGATCAGATCATGCACCAACTACACCCGCTATTCTAGAATCACTGCCAGAAGGATCACTGTTGCACCCACAAAATATGCTGAAGCTGTCGAGAGACGTCTTCATGAATCGCTCGCCAACGATACCTTCTCCTTGGCTGCACTGGTCGCAATATACATCAGACATTGCCCAAGAGCCGTCCATCTATCGTACTGCATTTGGTGACTTTCACAACCTCGTTGTATCAATAACCACACGACTTGTACGACTGGCTATGATACAATCAATGTCCCGTTTACGCTCGCGGAGTAAGAGATCCACACACGGTGCACTTCCCACAGTAAGGAAAAGGGACGTCCGTACCGCCATCGACCTTGCGGGTATGCCTAGAAACAGCCAAGAGAGATGGAGAGGTGTTGCTCGACGGTGCGCACTGAGAGTCTACGATCAGCAGCTATCTCGGCATGGTCGCAAGAAAATCAAAAGAGAGGTACCTTGGGATGAGTTTGAACGAATCATGCGCCCAGAGGAGCCCATTGCCAGCACTCTAACGACGGACGTGGAGACTTCAGATGATCAAGCTGAAGCCCGGTTACGAGCAGCGCGAAAGGGAACACCTCTTCCTATTGAACGACTTGCACTGTCTGACTCGGATGAGTCGTCACTGGACGAAACTACGCAACCATCGCAGCCCACACAGCAGTCCCGAGATACGACCGGACGGTACACAACAGGAGACGGTCAAACACCAACGCCGTCGACACTGACGCTGAAGCAGCATGATCGAAAGAATGCTCAAATAGACGAGTTAGAGATGTGGATCATGCTCGGTCACGACCCAGCCAAGTCCAAGTACCTCAACCAGATCGATCCGGTCAGCGATGAGGACGAGGATGAGGATGAGAGAGTCATCACGCAGCCCAATGACTGGCG
The DNA here is from genome assembly GCF_000523435.1 of Bipolaris zeicola 26-R-13. NCBI lineage: Eukaryota > Fungi > Ascomycota > Dothideomycetes > Pleosporales > Pleosporaceae > Bipolaris > Bipolaris zeicola. The sequence goes on from NW_006912170.1 coordinate 20,957, forward strand.
CTCATTCACAAAGTACCGCGCAGAATGGGAAGAACTTGAAACACTACCAAAACCCGAAGCCTTTGAGGCAAACCAGACACCTCTCGCAGTACCGCCCGTTCTACACGATGATACCGTAGAACCCGGAGATTCTAGCTCCGATTACACAGGTGGACCGGGGAAGAAGAAGCAGCGCCCAAGGAAGCCAGAACCAGTTGAACTCGAGGCGGAGAGCGCTCACGCTTACGCAAATAGGAAGGCACGAGAGTTGGCGCAGGAGATGGACCTACCTATGAGTGAAAGTAGTCGTCAGGGTTATGGGCTAAGTAGTGGTTCCAGCAATAGTGGTGGCGAGGGGCGATACCAAGTAAGGCAATCCATAGAGACTAGTGGTCGTAGGGCGATACACTCGGACGACGAGGTGAGCGAAATGGACTGGGATACATTTATCGATTGAAGTTCCAATCAGTCCTTGTAGCATCTAGAAAGTCTCAGAAAAGGCGTCGAATTCAATCTTTTTGCTCTAGTGATACATCACCTATCGATTTGGTATCATGGTGGTTCGGTACCGAAGATGCTTCTTATACGTCACCTAAGAGCTGGCTGGGTTATGTAAAGGAACAATCATAATTTGATAGTCTGGTCCCCAGTGACTTAGAATATAAGTATTGCTATTTTCCACTCAGTGTGCTGCATCAACGTGCAGTCGCGACTGGTTTCGGATTTATCGCATCCACGGCACTTGTTGAAGAAAAACTGCCCACCCAGGACAAGTAGCGTCCAAGTCATTACAAACCTCAACTTCGCCTCCCTATCGTGGTTCTTCTAGCGAACGTCCATTTCTAATACCCAATCGTCGTGGTGGCTTTCCCGTCCGATATCACAAATTTGAAATAGAACAGCCATAACTGGCTGTTCCCAAATCTCTCTATACTCTTTTCCCCCATATACCAGTCTCGTTCAGGATCGTAAAAACACCACCAATCAAAAATCTCAAACAACAAATCATAACCACCTCTTCATACTTGTCCAAAATCCGAACCAGGATCCTCTCTCCAACCACTCACAACACCCACTTCACCTTAACCCCCCTTTGCCTCCCCCTATATAGGACCACCTCACCTCACCATGCTTCTCCCACCACGTCTTCTCCACCACCATTCCTCTAAGAGAAAGAGCAACAAAAACCACCAAAAAAATAAAAAAATGAAGACCTTAACCCTCCTCACCATCGCCCTCCTCTCCACCTCCACCCTTCTCCCCGCCCTCGCCCTCGCCGGCGAACCCCTTCCCCCCCGCTCCAGCGGCAAATACGGCAAAAATGTGCCTCCAGAACCCATCGACACGCCCCTCAAGCACCCCAAGGACCCTGCACTATGGTGGCAAGGCATAACCGACGACGACGTCTACCACCCAGAATGGGCGCTCTCATCCCGCGCAGCCGTCGTCGACGCATCAACCCAGATAAGCGCGTCGACGGCGCAATCCGCGCACAAGAAGAATAACAAAGACAAGAAAAAGAAGAAGAAGAAGGGATACGGGCTTTCGGGTCATTGGAAGAAGTACGGTTGTGGTCGCGTGGTTAATGAGGGGAAGAAGGGCGGCGAGGGGAAGAAGGAGACTTGGGGGAGGAGTAGGGCAAAGTATAAGTGTCATCCGAAACTTTGGTAGATTAGAGTGCCGACTTTGTTTGAAGAGGGCAAGGATGACGGGACATGATGCGGAGAGCGATGTTGACGGGCGGGAGGACTATCAAGGGGGTGAATGTGTAGTTTTGTAACATCAGGGATGCTTTGGCTTGAGGGCTTTATGGAGGGGTTACGTATCGACGTGACTGGGCATTTGGGAAATGTGGACGAGATAATTCATGGTTAGTGTTTTTGGGGGGAGTTGGAAAGATTTTCTTCTTGGAAATGGAATTCAGCTAATTGACATCACTTTCGTTATGAGAGTGCCTTGGTAGTAAGTAAAACTGGCAGCCAATATGTATGAGGAAATCAGTTTGTGCACTTCACCAAGGCCTAACACAATCCCCCTTTCCTCACGCATACCTGACAATACACTATACAAACATACATCACAATGCAGATAAAGGTTTAAAACAATCTGAATGGAAAAGGAGAAGAGGATAGAATCAACCAACAACCCCCAAGTGCATGAGAGGCCTGAGCCGAATGCATGAGCACGGATCAACGTGGGAAAACCTAGTCTAAAGTCTACCACCCAAATAAATCTCTTTTGATCTCCGTGTCCCCTCCCGTACCAAGATAACCAATCAAACTCCACAAAATCATTATAAGACGTGCTTGAAGAACAAACGCAATAGATCCAGTTACACGGAAGACCCTTGCGGACCCTGGTCCAGCAAAAAGGGCCATATCCGGTACCAAGATTAAGAAAACAACCCATCAAGACGTGCGTGCGTAGTATAGCATGCAAATGACGCAATCAAGCGAGAAAAAAAGAAGATACACGAAGAGAACAAGGGGCTTGGAAAAAGAAATCAAAGGAGAGACAAAGAGACCCAACGGACTGGTATAGCGCGGAAAACAGACATACGACAATTTCTCCCCTCCAGACCAATATTTTAGAAAAGAACAGGCATCAAGGTAAGCAGTGACATGAAAGCGTAATAGCCGCGACGAGGAAAGCAGAGCCGGCCCAAATCTCAATAGTATAATAACAAAGACTGATTCGAAACGCCGACTCCATGGTGTACACGATGTTTGTATAAGACATCTTTTTTGGTGATAATCAGACGATAGAAGCCCTAGGTGCAACCTCGGGCGGTGTAGGGGGTAGTGGCGCAGTAGGCGGTGGTGCTGGGAGGCCCATGAGCGGAGAAAGCGGCATGCTGAGAGGCGTGACTGGATGATCCGCGGTTGGTGGTGGCGGAGGAAGCGGTATGCTGGGCGGCGGAGTAGGTGATGTGATATTGCGAGGAGGTGGAGGAAGAGGCATGTTTGGTGGCGGCGCGGGTGGCGGCAGGCCAATTGAACTTAGACTACGCTTTACTACAATCGTCTTTTGGCTGGTTTGCTGTGCTAACGTTCGTTGCCTCAGCGCCTCGATATTAGGGTATGCTTGAACGTTGGTAGTTGTAGGGGCTGCTTGGATTGACATTCTTTGGCCGGGAACGAAAGAGGGCGTAGACGAGATGAGGCGCAGTGGGCGGGATGACAGGAAAGGTGCTCGATCAGAACGGATCTGAACCGAGGCTGGCCGACGCAGTGGGTTAGACTGTGCTGAATTAAGACCATGAAGGCTAGGGGATGTTGTCATGTTGGATGCCGCTGAAGCTGGCCTTATTGGCGCAGTCACAGATCGATTCGCGATCAAGGGAGAAATCGAGGGCGTAGGTGAGGGTGTCTGACTGGCTCGACGTCTGGCAGAATCGATATGTTGGGCTTGAGGGCGGACTGGAATAGGTCGCAGAAAGGGCTTTGGTGACCCCGAAGTTCGACGCCTTGTGCCGGTGACCTTGCTGGTAGAAGCAAGGTAGGGCGCTGGGTTTGACATGCCTGTTGTTGTTGTCGTATTACCCATGATGGACTGGCGTCGAGCAGGCGGTGGGGGAAGTGGTGCAGGCTCTTTGGGAGGAGGCGAGATGACGTCCCTCCTAGGTGGTGAACTGTAGACATGAGCATTGAACCTCACCGGGCTATCCTCGCGAGCGGGAGGGCTGTCATCTTCCTCGGGCTGGTCTGGTATATCGTTCTTGAGCTCCGGGGGTGATGAGTATGCCAAACCGATTTCAGTTTCTTGAGGTTGGTCCAGACTTGGTGCTTGGTTGACTGATATAATTGGGCCTGCGGCCAAAGGGTTTTCAATCCCGGGAAACGTGGGTGAGGCAGGACTGTAGAGAGAATGACGCAAGTTCTTAGACAATGTCTCAGCTGTTTGCAGAAGATTCTCGTCAGTTGTCGGCAGTGGCTGCATGGATCTACGTCGGGATGACATTGAACTGTTTGGATTCATTTGGAAGGATCGCAGGGACATGGCACTTCGGAGGGGCTCGTTGTCGCCAGTCGCACCACACTCTTCCATCAGAGGTGATTGTGGCGCGGGTGATGATTCGCGCGATGTGTTCTGGGTCCCGGCGCCAGAGAAAGATGTCGATGACGACATGAAGGAGTACCGTGAGCGGCCGCGCAATTGTTCGAGTTGCATCTGGTGTTGGGATACCGGTGTCGATGTGGCTGATGACGTCTCGACGGAGAGACGGCTGCTTTGTCGATGAGATTGTCCGCTTGATGAGTCGATGCTTCGTTTGGTCTGTTCAGGATTCGTTTCCCAGTCCGAGGTGATGATTTTTGGCGACGCTGAAAGGCGTGGTTCGATTGGTACAACCTTGCTCATGTTGTACGCGTCTCGACTGACCCTGAACCGATGGTTGGCGATTTCAGCAGACTCTTTGCTTACCGAGCCGCCATCGGTAGAGCAAGAAGCTCGGGCAGAGTCATCCCTTGTTCTTGTACCACCAAGGTTATCAATCTCCCTTCGCACACTCGTCATCCATTCGTCCATCTCTTCGGCGCTCTCAAGAACTAAGAGGAAGCTCGTTACGGACCTGCGTGTGTTGAGATGTTGTGTCCGCAGACGTGCTAGGATTGAGCTCTTTGGGCCAACTTCGAGTGCGCCATCATCGCTAGCATGGCTGGATATTTGAAGCACCCAATGTTTGCCGGGTATGAGGTCACAGGCAAAAGCCGCAGACTCCTTGCCGAGTTTGAGCACCTTTTCCGGTACCCTGTCAAAGGGGCCATCACCAGCATATTGCAGGATGTACCCGCTAGTGACGAGGACGTAGATTTTGTTGACAAGCTCTGGTGTAGGTGGGTGAAGCACCGAGTGGGATATGAGGCGTTTGTGACTCTTCTCCAACTTCTTGGCCTCTGTGCTGTTTTCAGTAATGGTGGATAGTTCGCGTTCATGGTCGATTCTCTCGAGTAGGGACTCTGCTTGCCGTCTTTGGCTCTGTGTCCGCATCAAGACCTCTGGAGCAAAGACACAGGCTTGCACGGTAGCATGCTTGATGGACTGGGGGAAAGCCTGGAAGAGTGGCGGCGGCTCCCAGTCACCAAACTCGTTATATGATACACCGGAGCGCATAGATATGGGCCGGAATCTTTGGCTTGCTCGGGCGCGTATTGTCTGCTGAGCGGGGGGCGAAGGGTTTTGTCGCAGTGAAGACTTAGGTATGGACATGGGAGCAGTCGGCTTTGGTGGCGTTTGTGGCCGCATTGGCACTGCGAGACCAACCTCTGTGTGACCGCGGGCCTTTTCTACCTTTGGCTTGCTGAACAAGTTGAACAAGGACATTCTAGAAGATACACGCTCGAGCGTCTTTGGTGGAGCGGGTACGGATACTTTGGATGCTACCGAGGGTGAGCGTGCTGCTTCTCGTGCTGCTTCTCGCAAGTTTGCTGTGGAGCGGGTGAGGCGCCATCTGGACATGGGCGGCCGTGCCGAAAGGTCGGCCATTGTGAATGTGCTGTGACTGCACAGCGGCAGTATAGTGGAAATGTGAGAGAGCGACTGGAGGGTAAACGTGAGTTCCGGCGAGTATGTGATTTAGAGGGGATAAGGCAAGTGGGTAGTAGGTGTGGCAGATTGGTTGCTGCACGGGACAGTCGAATCTGTCGATATGGAGAGCGACAGGGAAGGCTGGTCTCTCGGGGGTCAAGGGCTCTCGGAAGGGACGGCCGGGGTGCAAACGTTGGTCGAATATGGTCCGTGTGTGAGAGTGTGACAATAGCGATTGGGAAGTCGAGGATAACGAAAGAGCCGAATTGGGGATCAATCAATGTGGGGAGAGTCAGCGGAAAGGAACAAGGAGCGGGATATAGGTGGTGGTGGTATAGCACCAGGAGAAGCGAAGATCAAACGAGCGGACGGGACATGAGCCCATGAACAAGAAGTAGGCGGCGGCGCTGGGCGGCAGATATGTGGACAGGACCAGAAAGCTGACCAAAGTGAAACGACGACACGAGTCGGCTTTGGTGACGAGAGTCGCGGAAGAGGGAGAGGAGTGGTGGCGAGTGTTAGTTGCCGCAGATGAAGGATGGGTAATCATGGTAGTGCGCCAGGGGAGCAGTTCCCTGTGTGATGTGAAGACGCAGGGGGTGTAATGTGGCCCCTATACTGCCAGCTCGAAGACAAAGTTGGGAAGGGAGAGATGGCGACGGCGTGCGCTAATCGAGACCAGGGTTATTTTGGCGCGCTGCAAGCAGGCTAGCCGGGAGAGGGCCGGCACAACGTCTTTTGACAGTGCGCTGGCCCAGCCAACACGAGCATTTGGCTGTGCACGCGGACGAAGCGCGCCGATGTGAATGGGGGTTAGTTGGGGTGTAGGTACGCGACGACGCGTCTTGGTAGAGAGAGGGAGGCTAGGTAGGACCTTGCAAAGGCGGAGACAGCGACGACGAAAGTGATGACGAGGACAGAGTAGTCTGTAGCAGAATCCACCACCTGGCCGCTCTCCGGGGCGGGGTGGAAAGGACAGGGTCGCAGAAAAAAGTATTATTAGCGAAACTCTGCAGGACAAGGCCGGGCAGGGAGCGGCAGTGTGGCCGTAGCAGCCGACGCCAGGCAATACTGGGGCGTGGGGAGATATTGGATCGTGTTTGGGCGGTGAACTTGTTTTTACGGCCAGTGTGGCACGTCCGTCACAAACATGGTCAGGGTACGACGACGAGGCCAAAAGGAAAATGAAGTCGTAGTGGCAGCGTGGGTAGAAGGTCACCAGGGGCGTAGGCACAATGTTTGGCCTGGTGTCTCAGCGTGTGCCACAGGCAGCGAGGTGCATAAGTAGAGTTTGGTGCGGTGCGGGTGCACGGGGAAGGCCATGTTAGCCCGCGCAAGCGGGTGGCATGGCTGCAAATCTTATTCCCGTTGGTGACATGTCGAGATGACGACGGGCATGGGGATGATAAAGATGAGGCGGACGGGATCGAGGGCTGATGGAGATGGCGATGGCGATGATGAGATGCTGACCAGTACAGTACGTAGTCGTTGGTAGTGGTAAGAAGCGGGAGGAGGGGAGCAGGGGGGCGGCAGGGCAAGGCTGGCCGGCTTTGGTGTTCCTGCAGTAGCGCGGCCGTCCGACTTGCCCCGCCAGAACCAGTTCCAGTTCCAGTCACCCCACCACAGCTGTCTGGTGACGCTGACGCTGACTGACGGACTGACTGACTGACTGACTAACTGAACGACTGACGGACTGCCCGCTGACTACCGCGACTACAGTAGTACATCCATCAATCTTCTCATCCACCTCACATACCGTACACACGCACATCTACGCCTACAACTCCTATACCCCACTTTACATCACCCCATCCCGTCCCGTCCCCCGCCATGCCCGACGTCAACACCATCTCCCCTCCTCCCCACGCCTCACCCTCGCCTCGCACCCAGTCGCCCTCCAGCTCGCGCTCTCCCCACTCGCTCGCCGCCACGGCTGCCTTGAATGCCGGCATCCACAACCAGGACTCGCGCTCGCCCTCGTCAGGTGACATACGGAGAGATGCAGAACGTGCCCGTCGCCGCTCCAGCATCCGCATGAACCTCAACCTCAACGATCCCGCCCTACCTGCCCCCGGCGAAATGCAGCAGAGCCCTTCAGCCCGCGCCAGAGGCACCGGTACCTGGCCACACAGCCCACACCATGAGCGCGCCCCCAGCCTAGGTGAGCTGCACCAGGAGCTCGAGGCTGAGCAGGAGGGCCAGGTCAACCGCCTCCTCAATATGATCCGCGCCCAGCAGGCCCAGATAAACAGCCTTCAAGCCAACCAGCACCCCTCGTCCGCCTCTGCTGTTGTTGACGACGGCACCCCCACCTCGGAGCGCTCCATGTCCATTCCCGCCTCGCACTCGCACTCGCAGCACATGTCGCCGCTGCCCTCAGCCGCCCAGCCCCGCTCCCGCTCGCCTTTTGGCCTGGGTTCTATCAGCCGCCAGTCGTCGTTTGCAGACCGCTCGCGCCACAGCAGTCATGCGGGCTCTCCCGCCCTGCGGCCCATATCCGGCCAAGCCGGCTCCTACGACCCCCACGACATGCTTCCCAGCCCTGCAGCCGCTAGAGATGAAAGTGCTTTTTACCAGGCAGAGACTCAGAACCTGACTCGCGAGAACCAGATGCTCAAGCAGCGGATACGAGAACTAGGTATGTACTCATCCACTTGTAACACAACACTAGTACTGACCATGATTTTTCTGTAGAACGCCAGCTAGCAGAGCAAAACCCTACCAGCCAAATTACCCACTCTCCCTCTGTCCACTCTAGTCTTGCCCCAACCCCTAATCGTCAGGCCAATGACGGTGACGATGCTCCCCAGGATGCCCAGCCATCTGCCACTGCAGAGTAATTTTTGGTCTTTTTTGTTGTCTTCTTTTTCCACCGGCATCGGATTGGGCTTCTCCTCTCATGACACGATTCTGACGGTGGCGGCGGTTGCATGGTAATGGCGTTGACATGGTTTTGAGAATAAAAAAACAGTGACTCCTAGTCATCGTTCTTTTTTTCGGTAATTTGAAGTACGACTAGTGGCTTGTGGCTGAAATCGTCACGTTAATTGACTATTTTAGCTTGCGCATGTGTGGTTCCGAGATGACTGTACTTTTGGTCTCGAATTGATTGTTTGCTCATCACATTGTCTTGTAACGACCACGCGAGAACTAGAACGAAATGACGATAATCACGAGATCATGCCTTGGATGCATGTACGAGAAGGAAACAAGAGATATATGGCGCAATTATACAACACGAGCAGATACGTCATGGGTATCCTGACTTGACACCCAAACACCCTTGTCTACCCGCGCTCCTGCCACCTGTTCGAAACTACTCCTACCAATACACACAATCATAGCGGACTGTATTAATTTTCCTCTTCTCCATAGAAGCCCCTGCTAATAAGTACGCGCTCACTCTTTAGTATTGTGTAATATGTAGCTCCACATCCGAAACCAGCTATTACGCAAACAACAAACTAGTCCCAACCTCTACTTCCTTCCTTACACTCCCTCCAACCTCGGAATACCGCAATAACAACAGTCCTGCCTCCCATACCTTTATTCCCCGCACACCGAAAACACACTCTAGGCCCTTACCCGTCTCAACTCCCCTCCCTATGAAAATCCGAAAAAGAGAAAAAAAACCGTTATACCCTTTCTTTCAAACTTTCCTCGCAACATGTTTCAAGGGTCCCCCTCCCCCAAAAAAACGCAATAGAAAAAAGCTTGGACACGTGCACATTGATCACCGTGGTGTCCCTCCTCCGCACGCCTCAAGGGACCCTGGAATGTAACAAAGTTTCAGTTGGCACGGGAGAGGAAGGAGAAAAAAAAGTTTAAATTTGCGCAAAAGGTAAAACAAACGGTGGCACTTAATAAAAAAGAAGAATTTTGGATGACTGAGATTCGAGACAAGTGTTACTAAAGCGTGTAAGTTAGGTTGGACAAAACAAGAATGATGACTAAAGAGAGAGAGAGAGAGGGAAAAATTGGATAGAAAGAATTGAAATAGAAAGAATCTCCAAGTAAAGCGCTTGTAATACTAAAAAAAAAGAAGCTAGAGTACGACTGCAGATACTCTCTCCTTCCACCTCAGTATCACGCGTCACCTCGGTTCCCAGAACACAGACACTTGTTTGAAGTGAAAAACGCCAAAATTTTCGCCTGCTAACCCATGCATAGTATCATCGTCCCCTCATCTCTACCTTTGCGCTCCCTATCTACCTAGTGCAAGCTAAACAAGTAAACAAACAAACAAACAAACACGCGCACCTACACTACTCCTCCTCAACCTCCTCCACAGTCGCCCGTGGTGGCCGCTGAGTTGCTCCGCCCTCTGCTGTAGGTTCAGCCCCAGTAGCTTGTGGTGCGTTATCCACAGGCGCAGATGCAGGTGCAGGTGCAGGTGCAGGAGGAGCAGCAAAAGGAGCGGCATTTGGCGGCACAGGAGTCGTTGTCCTCGAAGCATCATGACCGTGTTTCTTGCCCTTGATACCCGCAGCCTTAGCAGCCAACTTGGCAGCTTTCTTTTCCTTTTTTGCTGCCTTCTTTGCCTTGATATCCTCGGGAGTCTGTCCATTTGTTAATACACTTTGAAAAGGGTTAAAAAGGCGGATAATGTTTCACGTACCTCTTGCCATGCCCACACAGGTCGGAACGAGTCGAAGAAACCGACGTCTTCGAATAGATTGGGGTAGAGCCAGAGACCAGGGGGCGCAACGAATATCGTGATGATGAAGAGGATCAGGCGGACAATGGCCATGACGAAGAAGAGTCCAATCAGGCCAAGCATGCCCATACTCAAGTACCACACACCTTGGCGCAGCATCAGCGGCCACAGCGGGAACAGCACAATGGCAATCACGGCCACCAAGGCGCCAAGAGCGTACAGCTTTTGCTTCCATTGCGATCCCTCGTACAGCCAAATGTAGTAGCTGTCGTCATTTGCGTCTTGGTGCTGCTCAATCTTGACCGTCCATAGACCCTTGATGCGCTTGGGCTTGGCGTGGTTATGGCCCTCGTGTTCATCCTCATCGGCCTTGGATACCCGGAGCGCAAGTAGAGAAAGCGGCAGGAGCTTGAAACAGTTCTCTGCGGTAACACGGTCGTGGACTTCTGGGAGCAGAGGGTTCTTAGCCCGTGCCTTTTGGTATGCGGGAGACTGGATGGCGCGGATTGCTCGCTTGACTATTATTTACTTGTTAATTGCATATTCACATGACAAAAAATGGTCGCATCCTACCTCTGAACATGTCCTTTCTCTTTTCGTCGTGCACGACGGTTCTAGGCTTCAAGTCCTGCGACTTGAGCCAATTCGCAAGAGCAATGGCTTCGGGCTTGGGTGGGCCGGGCTGGATGGGCTGCTGCTGTTGCTGCTGCTGCTGCGCACGCTGCTGGGCCTCCATCTGCGCCTGCATCTGCATCTGTTGCTGAGCCATGGCCTGCTGTCGCATTCGCTGAACATATTCCTGGATTGAGATTCCATGCCTTTGAGCCTCGGCGGCAATTTGCATCTGGATTTGCTGGATTTGCTCGGGGGTGGGCTTTTCGCCGTTGGGTCCGAGGGGTATCGGAATGGCAATCGAGCCCGGTGGTGGCGGGCCTTGATGGGTCTCATACTCTGGCGGGGGTTGTTCTTGTTCGGCCATGGTGAGAGCGAGAGTTTGAACCGCGGGCGAAAGAGATGACCTGACCGATCGATGCGGAGGGAAATCAGGTTGGTGATGGAGGACTCTGGAAAAACTAAGCGTTCGGCGGTTGACACGGTGGACTTTCGTGATGCCACATTACATCAAACCCCAGGCCGGCGGAAGGTAGGTCCGGGCGGGGTGACTAAGCGACGCTTGGATACATGAAATTCTCTGCGAGCTACTAAAAGCTTTTCCTTCCACCTCACCTGTTCACAACATCTCACACTTTGTTTCCACATACTCCCAGGATACCCTATCCGCACCATGGTGTGCGCCTTATTGTTTCACGAATCCGACTAGGTCAACCGTTGTCGAATGCTGTGCACTCAGCATCCCTTTGGCAGGGTCTGGTGCGCGGCCGCACATCCCTCGAGGAATGCGCTTGGAACGACGGCGCAACCCGCCATGTAAAGGGCGCCGCCCTTCTCCAGCATCAGTACTAGCATGGTCAGCATGGGCCCGCCAGTATCGGCTGGCATAGGCCTTGAGGAACGAGGGCTCCTGCGGTGAGCCGCTGCATCTCTATTGAACATGGACCAGGCGGTGTCGCATGGGCATATGCAGCATGTGCTCCAAAGCGCAATCTTGCCTGGCAAATTCCCATGTTGCAAGATGGGGGTCAACTTGGCAAATGTCGACTGATGAGAAAAAAATCGACTGATGAGTTTGACCCCAGGCTTGATTGGTGACAAGAAGGCAGGCTGTCCAGGGCACCCTGGAATCCTTGTAACTGTGTGATGATGCATCACTTCACCAACACTCTGGCCCTTACTTCCCTTACTGTATAGGCCTATTTTGGTGTGAAGAAGAAGAAAGCGACCCATTACTCACCGCGGAGCCTTTCCTTTCGGGTGGCTTCAGTGGTCCTTTTCCGCGGTCAACATGCTTATGTGTGTGTTTGTGTAGTTATTGAGTGTGTTTGTGATGTGCATGATGTGGTGTGGCGGTACCTTGTCGCGCTATGGGGGATCTGCATGGCACATGAAACGGCTGCATCAACGATGATGGCTGACGCGGGAGCCCTTGGCGTGCGGGTATGGTGATTGTTGCATGTGTCTGTGGAAGTAAGTAACTAGAGTGTGCATGCATGTAAGTACATGCTTACATAGTCTGGTGAATGTGTTCACAACGGACAACGGGCGGGTCAGTCAGTCAGTCAGGCAGCCAGAAGGATGCACTATGCAAGCACCCAGGGCGGACGGGCTGGTGAATGATGGATGGGCCATTGTGGATATTGCGGCACCCGCGTCAATGGACGAGGGCCCCTGCAAGGCGCCGTCTCTGGCTTGTTCATGTCTCTCTCTGCAGTCTGCAGGCTACTAGCATGGCCAAGTTTTGTTTTCCATGCAGTCGCGGCGTCAGCGTCCACCGATGGCCATGTACTTACTTGGACGGCGGCGATAGTAGAAGAAGCTGGCAGCGTCCTTGTCCTTGTTCCCACGCATCCCGCCTACATCCTGCCTGCATCCTGCCATCCACATCCATATCCATGCCCAGCGCCGCCACTACTCCCGCCGGTGCTCGTCCAGCTCGCCCGCCGTAGCGCGCGTTCCTCGATCCCGCTCGATCGCCTGGCGGACATCCCCCAGACCGTCTGTCACCCGGCAGGGATCGCTCCAAGCCACCTCTCGAACCACTGAGCGGATACGAAAGCGGATAGGCCTACCGCTGCCTCGTCTCCGCCACACCACACCTCGTCATCTCGCGCGCCCGCCTATCCGCCCTCGAGTGTGCGTGTGTGTCGAGCGTGAGCGCAAGCGTGTGCGTGAGCGTGAGCCCCCAAGGGTAAAAAAGCAGCCATCGCCGCCTCGACGTGCAGCTTGCTGACACGACGTGACGGAACCGCTGCTGCGCCCCCAGTCGCAGCCCGCCCGTAACACGCTGACTCTGCCTCCTCAGCCCGTTCGACCAACGACGGCCTTCCCGCGACACGACGCCCAGAAACCGCGTCCCTACGACTGCACACTGCACCACAACGCCCACCGTCCCGACACCACCCCTGCCCGCCCGGTTCTGCCGTTGCTGCACTTCGCAAAGAGAGGGCCCGCACTTGAGCGACCCTCTCTCGCCCTCGAAGCACTCCACCGTCGCCGGGCTCCCTGCGGCTAACCTGCCAGCACGCCGACGCCCGGTGCTGAGCAGTCCAATCCACCTCCCCCCAGAGATATGTCAAGCGCAGCAGACGGGCGACGATTCCGCGAAGGCATAGGCACCAGCCGCTCCTGGTGAAGCTGTGCTGTGGGGTTGTCACCACACAGTTGGCTCCAGACAGTCGTCCCAAAGGTGACCACCGGTACACACCCTCTTGCTCGCTGCCTATCTTGGTCTCCTGCGCGACAGGCCCCATTCACCCACGCACGCACGTACGCACACACATACACCACCACCAGATTCCCTCCAACGGCTCCCCCACCATGACCATGGTTCGGCCATACCCCCCGCAGCCGCCGTCGCAGCTTCCTTCCACCCCAGGCTACAGCAACATGGCGCCTGCCCCGTCACACGCCTCCTACCTCCGCAATGGCCCTACCCCCGATGGCCGCAGCCTCGCCCAACACTCTATCCCCCAACAATACGCCCATCCACTCTCTAGACACAGCGCGTACGGTTCGCCGCCCTCCGATACGGGCCGCACTCCAAAGCCCGCTGAGCACATGCTGCGCCGCAAGACGCCGAATGGTATTCTGGCCGCCGCATACGATGGCACATCTGTCGAGACAAACGGAGAGCCCCATGCGACAAAGCACATCTTGCTTCCTGTGACCGCCGAATCAGGCATGCCTTATCGCATTAACAAAGATCTCCCTCTCCGCTCGCCAGCTCTCCATCGTGGCCACGCCCAGAATCAGCGAGATGCGCTGGAATGGAGTGCGAGTCGTTACTTTGAAACGGGATCTGGGCTCTCTGCCCAACACTTACCACAAATTGATTCGATGCTCAACCAAATACCCCCATTGCAACCCCTTGAGCCCTACCAGATGTACGGCAATCCTTTCTGCACCCCCATGGGGCCTCCGTTTCAAACACCCCTGAATCCCACAGTCTCCAACGACCAAGGGCCATACGGCCCATATTGGCACGATGGCACCTACATTCCTTATCGGCCTGCTGCCATGCGCGATCCTCGATTCTTGCATCATCCTAATCACAACTGGAGTCATTCACATAACAACCCCTTTGCAGGTCACCCATACAGTAATGTCATGCCCAATCTTTCACATCATCAGCCAAATCCTGTTCAATTAGACTATGCACATGGCGCCTACGGTCGCGCCCCAAGGCCGCAACTGGATTTTTCGCCATATGCGCAGCCCCATGCAAACGTTGCATTGGACTATCAAAATCAGCTTCTCCCTCCACCCCCTACTCAACGTCCTCAAGATTTCTTGCATTCCGGTCAAACAACACCTATCGCTGAGCACATGCCCAGTATCCCGCTCGATGACTTCAGTGCATTACCTCCGAGCGAACAGCCGAGGGAAAAGGTGTTTGCATGGGCCCATGCTGTCTATGTAGACATGCTTAGACATTTACAAGCGACCCGAAAGACTAATTCACATCCCCATGGCCGTACACATCAACGGCCTCATATTTACCCCAAACCGCCGCGGCAACCTGGAGGCAGCGTTTCTGGTCCTTCCGTCAGCAGTATGCCATCTCTAGAACGACGTGTATCGTGTCCAGTGCCCAATCACTATGCGTCACCTCAACCTGGATCAGAATTCGTGCACAAGAGACCTCAAATGCCGCATTCACGTTCGTTATCAGCATGGTCAGCCGGGGGTCCTGGTCCAAATAGCCAGGTGTGGCAAGGAGGCATGCCACTACAACATTCCATGCAGCCCCATACTCCAGTTATCGAGCCGCCACGGACTTTACGCCGAATGTCTGGATCTGTTGCCGGTGTTCACCAGAGCCTCCAACACGGTGTACCTCCAAGCGTGACCACTGCTTCTGCCCTAGATGCCATCACCAAACACTGCGAGGAAAGTAAATGGACTTGGATCGATGGTATTCTTCTGGGTGGTTGTCTGGCTTACGCACTAGGCGACTACCAAAAAGCTCAAGACTGGTACAAGCATATCTTGACCTTGGACAAAGAGTAAGCACGCCCTGTTTTCTGTGTATACTCAATGCTAACCCAATGTAGCCATGTTGAAGCCATTTCGAATCTGGCGGCTACCATGCTTGCTCTTCAGCAAAAGCGTGAAGCTGAGAGCCATTGGAGGCGCGCTGTCAAATTACGTCCAAGCTATTTTGAGGCTGTCGAGCACCTCATTGGTTTACTCTGTAGTGATCACAAGGGACGAGAGGCGGTTCAGGTCATCGAAGATGTCGAACGCCAGCTCAGGTTCGTCAAGAGAGGAGATGCCCTGCGAAGCCTTGAAGCGCAAAGCGAGCGTTCAGCCTCTACGTATAGCGAGTCGAGCCTCTCGGAAGCATCCGATCGCCCCATTTTCGAATTCGAAGGCGAAGAATCATCGGTTTTCAAAGAGCTAGACGAGCTCCCTGGCTCGGATCAACCCGGCTTTGGCTCGAGTGGATATGCCATTGCAGGTTGCGATAACGGTCGCATTCTTGCATTGGTACATGCGAAGGGTAACATGCTCTACGCACTTGGTGATAATGCAGCCGCTGCCAGAGCTTTTGAAGATGCAGTTCTTATTGGGACTGGACCACACACCAATGGTATCGATGGCCTTATTAAGCGTATCCTTGCCGTTGTTGGATACGACGTTGCGGAGCGTTCACCAGGCGGACGCCGTGTACCACCCTCATCCGATCCAATCCTGTTGCCACCGGATGCAGCTACTAGGACGGCTCAGCTTTGCTTCCCACCTCATGGCCAGCTCCCTGGTCTGAAACATGTTTCCAGTGAAGGTCTTTCGCGGAAAGCAGCTATATCCACAATGAGCAACTCGTTACTCTCACTCGCGAAAATCTTCCAAGACGGCATGGCAACCAACTCGCCAAAGACCCCAACATACCAAAGTACACACGGTGTCCGAGAGATCCTGGCTCTTTATTACTTATCATTATCCCTTCAGCCGAGTCCATCAACAGCCAACAACGTCGGCATTTTACTTGCCAGCGTGCAACAGTCTGCCCCTGCAAAACCGAGTCCTGTGTCGCACGCTTTTGCTCAGCCTCAGATACCTGGCTTGGTTCCGGGCAGTGGCGTTGCTCTTGCCCTTGCATACTACTCCTATGGACTTCAGTTGGACTCGTCTCACGCTCACCTGTACACGAACCTCGGAAGTCTTTTGAAGGACATTGGTCAACTGGATTATGCTATCAACATGTACGAAAAGGCCGTCCAATGCGATCAAGGGTTCGACATTGCTCTCGCAAATCTTGCCAACGCCGTCAAAGACAAAGGCCGGATCGCCGATGCAATCTTCTATTATCGCAAGGCAGTCAAGTCGAGCCCTGACTTCGCAGAAGCTGTTTGTGGGCTTGCCAATGCTCTCAACTCAGTTTGCAACTGGGCTGGCAGAGGCGGAATAGCCGATGATCACGGTTCCAGAGACCGCTGGCACGTCAATGAGAACGGCATGCTTTTGGACGCCACTCTACCAGGTGCTTCCAGTTCCGGATGGATCCACAAGGTTGTTAAACTGGTTGAGAAGCAGCTTGCTGATGGCGAAGACTGGGGCAGAGGTGTCATGGACGACTACTTCATCCAGGATATCATGCGTCCTTTCGTTCTCACTGGCACTAACGCACAAGACACCAAAGAGAAGGAGGATAGAATGAGACGGGTATTGACTAAATGGAAGGGTCAGAAGTGGGAAGGCGCTCGTATCGTGCGTCTTGTTGAGCGTGCGATAAGATGGATGACCTGGCAGTGGTACCAGGATCGACATGTGACTGGACAGCAGCGACCATCATCCTCATACAGAAGGCCGCAGCTCCCGGCGGGCTTGACGATACCTGCAGCCCCGACTGTACTGCCTTTTCACACCTTCACATGTCCCATGTCGGCCAAGCAAATTCGTCTAATATCGCAACGGAACGGTCTGCGTATCTCATGTTCAACATTGAGGGTTCCCTGGCTTCCACCCACTGTTTATCAACCACCAGCCCCACCGAGGCCATATCTGAAAGTCGGCTACGTATCTTCAGACTTCAACAACCATCCACTGGCTCATCTGATGCAGTCTGTGTTTGGGTTACACGACCCGAGCCGTGTAAAAGCATACTGTTATGCGACCACTGCGAGTGACGGATCTGAGCACCGCAAGCAGATTGAGAAGGAATCTCCAGTCTTCTATGACGCCAGCAGTTGGTCTGCGGAGCGATTGGTACACCAGATCACCAGTGACGGCATACATGTCCTTGTGAACCTTAACGGATACACCAGAGGGGCAAGGAATGAAGTATTTGCTGCCCGCGCGGCCCCTGTTCAAATGGCATTTATGGGTTTTGCGGGTACCCTCGGCGCCGAATGGTGTGACTACCTGCTTGCTGATGATACTGCTGTGCCACCGGACACTCTCCGTCAATGGCGCCGTAACATCGACCTTGAAGATGCACTGGTAGATGACAACAGTGGCGGCACGGACGACAAGTGGATATACGGAGAAAACATCATCTTCTGCAGAGATACGTTCTTCTGCTGTGACCACAGACAGAGTGCTCCAGACTCACAAGGTCGACAGCCAAACTGGGAAGAAGAGCAACAACGAAGATGGGCGATGCGCAAAGAAATCTTTCCCAACCTTTCAGACAACGCCATTATTCTTGCAAACTTCAACCAGCTGTACAAGGTAGGTCAATCATGACTCCGATTATCATACGTTGACTAATCATTCTACCAGATCGAACCCACGACGTTCCGCACTTGGTTGCGCATTCTTGAGAAGATCCCTAACGCCGTTCTCTGGCTATTACGATTCCCCGACCTTGGCGAGACAAATCTGAAGCAAACAGCTCTCATGTGGGCAGGTGCAGAAGTTGCTAGCCGTATCATGTTTACCGACGTTGCCCAGAAGCATCAGCACATTTCTCGGGCACGCGTCTGCGATCTGTTCCTTGACACACCCGAGTGCAACGCTCATACAACGGCTGCAGATGTGCTTTGGTCCGGTACGCCGTTGCTAACGCTACCACGATACAAGTACAAGATGTGCTCTCGAATGGCAGCGTCTATTCTTAAAGGCGCATTGCCAAAGACGCCCGCCGGTGCACAAGCTGCGAAAGAGCTTATCGCATCTAGCGACGAAGAGTACGAGGACATGGCTGTCCGCCTAACACGCGATTACAAGTACGAGGGTCACCGACCCACTGGACGACTCAGTGAATTACGACGCATGCTCTACGAGTCACGGTGGACCAGCCCTCTTTTTGACACCAAGAGATGGGTTCGGGATTTAGAAGATGCATACGAAATAGCATGGAAGAAATGGGAAAAGGGAGAGGGCGGTGACATATGGCTGAAGCATTCATAGCTCTCGTAAGCATAGCGGTTGCATTGTCATTTGCTAGAAGCGCGCTTGAGGCTAGACCCGGCATGCATGTGTTTTGGGCTTAGATTCTTGGTTTGGATTCTGCGAATTTTGCGAAGCACGCACTGGGATTTCGTAAGCAGTTGGTTACTGCGGTTATATTCTCTTGTTCCTATACCCCACATTGATTTGAATTGATATGTTTCTTGGTTACATAGGGGTGTTTGCATGCCCTCGGTTGCTTCATGTTAATGGGCATTTGTGTGGGTGTTATGCTGGTTAGCCATGTGGATAATAAGACTATTGACTCGCGGTCGGCTACATGTTGTGTCTGTTTTCAGAGCGAGTAGGCATTCTTTGGTGGACTTCAAAAGTGACAAGCATTCAGGAGGAAGCCCGATCTCTGTTGTAATCGCGCTAGTAAAGCTTAGCGCGATCGCAACTCCATTCATATTGCCGTCGCCGCTCGTCAGCGGAATTGATAGTTGGTATCATTGACCCTTCTTGCTTGTATCCTTTCAAAGCGCATCATTATCTTATCTTGCTCAAGACGCACCATGGCTCCGCGCAAGAAAGCCGTAACAGCAGCAGCCAATTCTAACAAAGCTGCAAAGTCTGCCAAGGCAATCATCACATCCCCTTCAACACCACCCACCGTTGCGCTACCGCCATCGCGTATCCACAGCACATCGTACCACTACCCGCTCATCTTGGGCAACCGGTCAGCATGCGACGCGTTGCTGTCCTGGTTCAATGGCGTCGCTGAGACGCGTAGTATGCCGTGGAGAAAAGCGTGGATCGACCCCGCAGACTTTGAAGGCCGAGAAGAAGAGCTTAAAAGGGTTCTATCGAAAAGAGCCTATGAGGTTTGGGTGTCTGAAGTCAGTAAGTAGGCGCTCTCATTTTTTGCAAATGCTACGCGATGCGATGCTAAATCGCGTAACGCGCCAAAACGCGTCATCACGTGCTCATCAGTTTAGCCACTCTCACGTGCCATCCATACTAACAAGCGTTAGTGTTACAACAGACACGTGTGTCGACAGTCATTCCATATTTCAACAACTGGATAGCAAAATGGCCCACCGTGGAAGACCTTGCTGCTGCAAATCATGACGATGTGCTCTCCGTTTGGAAAGGCTTGGGATACTACTCCCGTGCAACTCGGCTTCACGAGGGCGCTAAGCAGATGACGTCTGCACCTAGTGCTTCGGGCGTAATTCCCAGTGGGGCGGTTGAACTTCAAGAAGTGCCCGGTATCGGGAGATATACTGCAGGTGCGGTATCCAGTATCGCATTTGGCGAAGCCGAACCAGTACTCGATGGAAACGTTGCAAGAGTACTAAGCCGGCAGTTGGGCCTGTACATGGACGCAAAAGATAAAAAGACGACAGATGTGATGTGGGACATGGCGGACCAATTGATCAAATTTGCCTCCAACTACCCAGAACAGCGGAAAAACGCTGTACCGGGTCTATGGAACCAGGCGCTCATGGAACTCGGATCTACCATCTGTACTCCACGACCACGGTGTGACGAATGTCCCATACAAGCCACGTGCAGAACATACAGCGAAGGAAAAGCCTTATCTGAGAAGCGCCAAGCATCTACTGCCATCCCGGACATTGAAGATGCATGCATACTGTGTGCGCCACTGGATACCGAAGATTTGGTTACTATTGCCGAGGACGAAGCAGCAGACGACACAACAAGAGCTACCAAGAAGAGAAAAGCTGCTGTGAAGCAGACCAACACCCTCTCGAATTACTTCACCGTCAGCGCACCAAAATCTAACGCTGACACCGAAACTGATCCAGAGAGTGCCGACGACACCCCAGTGGAAGAGTCCAAGAAGCGGAAATTGCCCCCACCGGCTTCAGATATAAAGCCCATCTTGAGCTACTGCTCCTTGTTTCCTATGAAAGTTGCAAAGAAGAAGGCTGCAGAGGAAGATTGTGTTGTGTGCATGATTGAGCTGTGCTTTCCAGATGGTGGAAGCAAGTGGCTAATCGAACAAAGACCAAGCAAAGGTTTGATATCTTGTATCTCAAGTAGTTGCTGTACTAACAAATGCCGCTAGGGCTTTTGGCATCCTTGTGGTACGTAAACCATGTCCAGCCACTCGGAGGTGCTACTACACCTAGGTGTTGGTTGCTATCTTCTCGATACCCCGGTACACATATCCGCGCGGTACCCGTCGTGATAGGCCATCCGTCTTAGCTTTCCTCATTATCTTCTCCCAAGCGTCTACTGATTGTGGCACAGGCAGTTCCCACAGGTCTCACTACCGGCATCACAAAAGACGCCGCAGCAACGCAAGACTCTCGCCCAGAAACACGTTGCTGACCTCGCTGCAGGCAAGGTTGATATGAGTCAAGCGCGTTATGTGGCGTCTTTGTCGCCATTGGTCCATGTCTTCACTCATTTAAAGCTCACCATGCACGCCTATCAGTTCAGGATCGACGCTGATAACGCAAAAAGTTTCGAGCCGGTATGCAAGGGCCCGCCGGCCCGCAAGTGGGTGGATGGTGCGTCCATGGACGACGAGACGTTGTCGACTGGAATGCGCAGATGCTGGGACCTTCTTTCCAGCGAGAAGTAAATGGGCTCAACACATGGAAAGTTGGGTCGATGTTTCCGAAGGCGTTCCCGAGACCCCACGCGTCGTTATCTCTCGCCAAGCGTTTGCCGTGTGGACTCCCGCCCTTCGCCTCCTTGGCTGTCTCCACTCGCTCTGGGGAAGTGGAACGATAACGCATGGCGGAGGCCCCGACCATACCAGGCAAGGAGAATACTTCCTTTTTGTACGCTGGCTCGCCTTGGTAGCAACCTTGCGTTGGATCCGTGGTGGTGCGCTGCCCGTATCAGTGGCACCTCCGGTCGAATGAAAAAAACATGTTTGGTTTGGGTAATCAGCGAGATATATATTGCATGTGACGGGTTATTACTTGAATATAAGCAAACGTTATTCCCCGGTGTCGACTAGCATCCCGCAGATCGATTTCTAGTGTAAAAGCTATTCAGCGCGCGCGCACTCCCGCCTACACTAGCAGTTCTGTTAGTCGTAGTTAGTAGTAGAATTATGGCTACACCACCTGCCCCGACTCCTGTACTGGAGTGGCCAGACTACAACACCACTCCGACTGGGGGCGACCCACTGACTACCGATCTCAACGCTCCATATGACAAAGGGGACCTATGCTGGATGCTGGTCAGCACAGTACTGTGCTGGTAAGTCCATCATTTCTTCCCCCATTTCATGGCGCTGCCAGACAGACAAAGAGACGACAACACCCCTTAAAACTAACACTTGCAACACCAGGCAAATTACCCCAGCAATCGGCTTCCTCTACGCAGGCATGCACCGCCGCAAAGCCGCCATGACCATGATTTTCCAATCTCTCTTCTGCGCCTGCGCCGCCGGAATCCAATTCTGGGTCTATGGATACTCCCTCTACCAATCGCACACCACTGGTCCTTTTATCGGCGACTTGTCTAAAGCAGGCTTGCACACTGTACTCGGCTACCCCTCTCTCGCAAATTCTGATATCCCTGATATCTTATATGCGTGTTTCGGGTTTACCTTTGTTACTGCCACGGCGATGATTCTGGCGGGAGCGATGTTGGAGCGTGGCCGGTTGGGCCCGTCAATGATTTTCCTACTGTGCTGGACGACGTTTGTGTATTATATCCTCGCGTATGCAGAGTGGAACCCCAGCGGCTGGTTGTATCAGCTTGGAGTACTGGATTTTGCGGGATCAGGTCCCGTGCATATTGCGTCTGGCTTTTCTGCGCTGGCCTGGGCGATTATGCTGGGTCCGCGTGTGGATCCGCACAAGGAGTCGCTGCACGCGCGAATGCCGCATTTCAGGCCGCATAGCCCGTTTTTGATTGGGCTGGGCACGATATTTATTTGGTTTGGATGGTTTGCGTTTAATGGTGAGTTGGGATATCATCTCTTGCATGCAATAGCCACGTACTGATAAGTGATCAAGGTGCTTCAACGGCAAATCTCTCCATCCGCTCCATCTACATCGTCTGCAACACCAACCTTGCCGCTTCAGGCGGCGGCCTCGCCTGGGTCGCCCTCGAATACCTCTTCACACGCAAATTCTCCATCATAGGTTTCTGCTCCGGCATCATCTCCGGTCTCGTCGGCATCACCCCCGCCTGCGGCTTCGTCCCCATCGAAACCGCCGCGTTAGTCGGCGCACTCACATCCTGCGCCTCCTTCTTCACCGTAAAATACAAGCACCTTCTTCGTGTAGACGAGGGTCTCGACATCTTCGCCATCCACGGCATGGGCGGCTTCGTCGGTGACATACTCACTGGCTTCTTCGCCTCCAAAACCATCCCTGCGCTCGACGGCAAAAGCAACACTTACGAGGGCGGCTGGTGGAACCACAACTGGAAGCAAATGGGATACCAGCTCGCCGCTGCGACTACCTGCGCTGCATGGTCGTTTGTCATTTCAATCATTCTTCTCTTCATTATTAATAAGATCCCTGGGTGCCATATTAGGGCTACAGAGGAGGAGGAACTACGGGGGCTGGATTATAAGTATTTTAGCGATGTGGAGGAGGATTTGGTCGTGCTGAATGGGTATGGCAGTGCGAGGTTGGGCGAGTCGGGTTTGGGGGTTGTGTCGAGTGGGGAGGGGAGTCATCAGGATATTCCTGTTGATGCTGGGAAGAGGGATTGAAAGAGTAGATAAGGACCATATTTAATTCATGCTACAGAAACCTATGACCATTTGAATCGATCTGCAAGACTACAATTACATGCCGTAATATCTTCCAGATCCTTTGCCGGATTGGAAGAGATGTCTCAGGAGTGGGGTGTCGTGCAGTGTTGTACAGCGCAAATAGGGGTGTGGTTCAGTCATGTAAAAAGCAAATGGGTGTGTGAGGTGTATGACAGCTCACTTCTGTTCAGAGGACTGTCCGGGTTTGAGGTTCTCCGAGCCCTGAGGAGGTCGTATGGAAAGCGTTGTGGTACCTTGCTCCAACAACTTGTTGCGCGAGGTGACTTCACCGACATAGTTGAACGCCATGTTGGTGCGGTCCAACTGGGTCCAAACCGAGATGGGGAGTGAGAAGAGGATAACCGAAGATGAGGCGTCCCAGGCGCCTTCCAATTTTATCTCCATGTTCATGATCGAGGAAGGCAACTGTTCGCTGAGCCATTTCTTCAAATTGCCAAGGACCTTGTCGTCGACAGACTCCTTCAGATGCGCAGTGAGCAAGATACGTGGGCTATTTGGCTTGAGAGGTGGAGCTGAAGCTATCTTGCCTTTGTACTTTCCCAAGACGATCGAGGGTTTGCCGTCGCGTCGATGGTAGAATGGGATCGCTTCGAGGTTCAAAGCCCTCCGCTCCGTCATGAGGGCGTTGTACAGCGTGGAAATTGTGAACTGCTTACCCGAGAAGCGACGGAGTTGGGTGCATATAGCCTTTGTGAAGCATGTGTTAGGGTCTGCAGCAGCTACCTGCGTTGAAGCAGCCAACAACTCTGCGTCTGCCAACATGCACTCGGCGGCGTAGCAGCAGTCCATGATGTGCAGTACTTCACATTCTTCCGTCCCAAGGATATCGGTTGCCTTTACCCAGTCCAACTCTTTCGTGCGGAACTTTCCGTTAGCATCGATTGCACCCCTAAAAAACTGTATCAGTATATACATTGCAAGCAATGAACCCATAACTGCTTGACTTACCCGAGCATCAGCCTCTTTTCGGGTACTCGGAGCGAATCTGTACTGCGCGCAGGCTGAACTTGTCCGTGACCAGAGAAGACAAGGATGACCAGACAGTCCTTGGCTGTGAATCCTTTTTTCTCCAGCACTTCGATCTCTTTGAATATAAGCCAGTGCGGGTTATCGTGATCCGTGAGCAGCAGGCGTTTGATCATGTGAATGTGATAGAAGTTGCTGAAGATGTCCGCTAGTTCTTCCTCGAGCGGATCGCAGCCAATATCGTCATCCTGGAAGTGCATGAGGACTACAGAAACCTTCTTATAGTCGTTTTGAAAGTTCTTCCCTAGCCCTGAGTGAATAGCTTCCTTGAGTTCAGCCGAGATCTGTGTTGACGATAGCTGATATGGTTTCTGCCATGCACGTGAGGGGAATGAACCAGACATCTTGTGGTGGCTGATGGGTACGGGTGCGGCAGTTCTGTACGTATGTGAGCTGATGAGTGGTCCTAGTAATGACACTACTTACTGTGGTTTGGCTTGGAGTAGATACTGCAGTTCAGCTTGGAGGAGAGGTGAGGAGTGGTGGTTTGGGTGGGTGGGATCCTGAGCTTTATACTTGGGGGCAATGATAGGTGAAGGCACAAAGTACGCAGTCACGCTCGCTTCTGCCTAGGTGACTCTTCAAATTCTCACTGCCGGTGCGTTTGCAGTCCAAACACGGTACAATACCAATCTCAATATTACTAAGATTCACCGCTGGTTCGTTGGGAGTATGGCCACGGTACAATACCAACCTGAGGATGACCACAATTCACAGCCAGTGTGTTTGAGGTTCAAATATGTCACAATAGCAATCTGAATATTACTACAATTCACCGCCGGCGCTTTTGAAGTCTAAACATGGCACGATAGCAATCTGAATATTACCACAATTTACTGCTAGTTCGTTTGAAGTCCAAGATGTTGTTGCATCGTTAGACAGACCATTTGCACTGGCGGTATTAGCCTCGGACCATGCTTAATGTGAGACTTACAAACCGAATATGAGCAAGGAATCACCTCACGGCGCGAATTTCATATGTGAAAGCGGTGTAGCAGATCTTATTTCTCCTAGTAATTCCAATAAGTAGCTACAACTATTAAACCAGAAGCAACTCCTAGAAATCAAACACTATACTAGTATCAAAAGTGATTTTCTCTTTACATTTTAATTTGTAGACTTTTGACGCACTAGCGGTGAAGATGCGAAGAGTCACCTCCTAGGCAGAAGCGAAGGTGTACACCTATTATATGCCGCTACCTATCTAAATATCGGACTGATGGCAGCTTTAGCTGCAAACTATTATGATCGGCCCTGAAGGCCATTGCTTTGTGAAATGTGTTGTTGGATGAAGGATCCTCGGACCTAATTTCTCGTACTGAGAGCAGCCCCAATAGGTGTACTAATTGCTAAACTCGAACAAAACGTCGATGTCATATGTCTTACTAACCTCCATTCTCTTCAAAGTCTGCTTCACAGACTTGTATAAGTGCTCGGGCCTACACTCAGTCTGGGTATCGAAGGCTTCATATTCATCAAGGGCCACCTGCGGCAGATACGTATTGTTGTACCAAGACGAGAGGTCAATGCTGGTATTCTTGATTTCATCCTCGCAGTGTTGGGGCTCACCGAAAAATGTGTGGAGCTCTTTGCCGGCTCGATGTAAGGTCTCCGAGAGCTTGATGTATACAGATTCCATCTTAGTGCCTGTTGGGCCGATCGCAATTTTGGGTGGAAGTTGATCGTTGAACTTTTGCAAGGACTTTTGTATTGAGAGGTCCTTCACCTCCTGGTATATATTCTTGTTTAGTTGCATTAGTGCGGTTGGCATTTCATATACTTCCCACCTGCACATGTCGAACTCGGGGAAAATGCGCTCGTAGAGCGTGTCTGGCAGATAGCTGTAGATATGACAGCGCAGTTCGGTCAGCAGGGCCATGAACGGAGATTCGACTGCTTCTCGCATCGTGACTGTGGACTTTTCGTTGATTTTGATGGGGGCGTAGATTGTAGGGTGTGACTTTTTCAGCGCCGTTTGTGTCGTACGATTCCGCTCGAGATGATTGTGGATAAAAAGGTTGGCTCAACGAGGAGCAAAAGGCTCTGGAGACCTTTTATAGAATTTCGTATTCTCCTCTGCAGTTGACTCATTTCATGTTGCTTGATGTTACATAAGGTTGCTCTGTGGTTGTTATCGAATGCAACCTGTGGTACCGCGATGGCCTATCAATAACAAACCAATCACATTTTCCAGAATGAACACATTACATTTGCACAACAGGACTTAAGAAAGAGTTATCTGCCAGTCACACGAATTGAAATAGCATCTGTGGTCGACCCAAAGCAACTGTGCGCGAACCTATCCACTAACCATGCCAAGACCAGATCAAAGAAGCGGGAATAAACGCTGACTCCCATGAGGGCAACCAAGGACTGGAAATACGTCTGCAAATTTACGCGCTATAATGGTTCTGAAGACCCACTCGACAAGAAAATCTAAATCCTGATGCGGCGTTCTAGCTTAGTACAGAATACGATGGAGTTGTACATAGCGCTCAGGAGCGCCTAGAAGTTTGGTTATTTCGATTCATACCCAGTCAGAGTGCACCGTGAATGTATACGCTGAACTTTACACGAGCATAAGAGAGTATATAGTGAATTATATACCATCAAAGTAGACTCTGAGTTGGTTTCAGCTCAACTCAACGGTCCCGTTTGTAATCTTGCGGACTCTCTAGAGTCTTCAATAGTAGCGATAGTATCTACGAGTCCCGTCAATCAAATCAAGGGCATTTTGTTGACCTTGCAGCTTCATCTGAAGCCGTGCCTGGTTCGCCATGATCTTCTCCTGCGCATTTGCAGCACAGCGTTGGCTTGCTTGATCGATGCGCTGCTGAATCTCCACTGGCCGTCTCTCAGGAAACACGTATCGCGGCAAGGGCCCACGCTCTGGCCAGATATTGTACACGCGCAAGGCATTGTTCAGTCCAGGCACGACAAATATGTCGTCTGGATCCGACGCATATTCGACTGACATGAAGTCGATAAACCCGGCCAGGCTGAGGAGGGGCATGCCACCGTATGGTAACTGTGGCGCATTAGGATTGCGCACTACGACCTTGTGATCGAAGTAGAAGCCTTCTAGTGCAGCCTTGAACTCGAAGTCGGCCATGTCCTCTTTTGCAAACATGCCGCCGTCCTTGAGACTTCTCTTCCCTACGTGTTAAAGCAAGAAAGGGTCAGTATTCTTTTGCGCAAAGTTTGCTTTGAATTCAAAGCTTCACTGTGGTGGAAAAGATGACTTACAGATGTTGTCCGAATCCTTGACGCGCGATGCCTCCAAGAAGCTTGAAAAGGCTTCTGGAGTAATGTACCCGGTGCCTCTGGGATCAAGCTTTACAAAGAACTCCTTCATCAGTGCTTCAAAGGCCGGTGTGCCCTTCCCATTCGTGTAGAACAAGTGTTCAGTCCAGCCTGATGGCGGAGGCGCCGGCTGCTGAGGCGGTGGGGGGAATCCAGGTGGAGCACCGTACATGGTGAGCTGATGGTGATAGTTTGCAAAGTAGGAGTAGTTGGTAGTTGTCCCTATGCCGCGCAATAGAGATGCGACTCGAAGGTGATCAAAGGCGCCGTTTCTTGGAGCCTTGAGTCGACTTTGATCTCGTAGTTCGGCGAAAAAGAGGGGTCAGGCGGGACGGGACAGTTCCCGATATAGCCAACATACGATGTTCAGCTGAAAAAGCCATACCAATAAAGTACCTGGCAAGCGAGTGGCGCATCTCACGACCTTTCTCCGAGGAGCGAAGTCCTACATGTTCTGATCCCTCCAATGTGATATGCGGATATTTGAGGTCTTCCGAACAACCACGCAATGCCAACACAATGGAAAGCCTGCGAATACTAAATCAACTCAAAGAAGTTTACTGCAGTGAAAGAGGATGTGGTGACTAATCATGCAATGCCTCGCTTACCCGCTATCAGACTTACCGGAGCCCTTAGCGGCGGATATGTACAACGCATGACCTTTGGCAGCTAAGAATGGCATGGACACGCAGAGAACGAGTCTCAAGGGCTTCTCATAGCTGGAATGTCGTATGTTCTTGCCTTTTCGTTTTTTGATGCGGGACATGTGGTATGGGCATGGCATTCCTGATGAGAACTCTCAGTTGTGTAGACATGCTTCCTCGACTATGCGCATTCGTGCCTTGTTAGAGTCGTCCGTACATACAGCATAAAGTTTTGCTATTAGAACGCCGGCAAATTAAGGTTGAAGCTACTCCAAACCATCTTGCGCAAATTTTACGATGTTCGTATTCAACGGGCTTGGTTGCGCGGATGATTATAGGTCGCGGAACGGCCCGAGTATGTAAAGTCTCGAACACTAAGACAAAATTAAATAGAACAACTAGGGTTAATTAGAGTTGTAAGTAAAATCTCTTCCAGCACTAACATTCCCCATGAAGATTGCTCCTCCGCTAGATGCGACGGCACTTCTATCCTGGGGTGTGTCTTGGGCCTGTGCTTGCGATTGCTTGAACACTGTACTGACCCCTTCTTTGTTTTTGTTCATTGCTTCAATCCAGAGCCACAGCTGATCACGAACTTGAATATATCCAGAGTCTAGCTCACCTCTGAATTTTCTCATATCTGAATGATTATTATGAATACTAATGTTAGGATACCCTGGAAGTATGGATGATTCGCGCGGAACAATCTCATGACATGTTAGCTCTTCTAATATAATCGTATATCGCGAAATCCGGATATTGAATCATGAAATTTGAGAAACGAGTCGTAGCACTGAAATAAGATTTTAGAAGCATAGATGGAGTTACACAACGGTGGACTAGATAGCGTAGAGCGCTGGTCGTACAAAGATGATACATACCTGGCCAATACCTGGATAAGACAGTTCTTCATAGAAGCAGAAAATGTCTAACCACTTCCCTTCATTCCTCCTTTTGTCCTCTAACATGGTATGGAATTCTTGTTGTAGGTTCGCCAGTATCTCCGATCCGGGCTGCAAAACAGCCACGATTTCTTTATTCGTCTTGCGCAATAGATTTGAAAGACAAGCGATTGAGTGCGCCCAATCGGCTTTTCTCGATCCAAGATGCAGTGTTCCCATAAAGGCGATTGCGGTGGTGTTGTGTAGAAGACGTTTTACGTGTGGTTCTGAGGACCCGCAGACGATTAATAGTGCTTGCTCAACAACCAATCCCCAAGGCTATGTGCGACAAAGATGATCTGACGGTCATTCTATTTTGCATTAACCTCATATTTATCGTCTCGTACTATTTTTTACTCACTGAATGGGTTCTAGCTCTTCGCATTGAAAGGTCTTGAGCTAGGGATTTGCCGTGGTCGCGAATGGTATTTGAGCCAGCAGTTTTCAAAACGCCCACAATATCTGCATCGTATCCAAATGTGAGAATGCGCGTATTTGGGAGCTCTTTAGCAAGGAGATCCCGCGGCCAGAATAGGGATTCATTATATGTCCACGTCGTTTCACGATTTCCTGTCAGACCGTGAACAAAAACGATACTAAGCGGGTTGTTAGGGTAGCCGCAACCAAGTCCGTGGACATTTTGAGAAAAGGGATGTTTACTCTACCGTGTCTTGATTCGCTTCTACTAATGTTTTGAGTCCATGTTATCCCGCGGTAGAGAACAGTTGCTCAGCTAGCTCAGCTTGCTGCCCTTCTTGCGGCTGCTTCTTCTTTTTCTGACTGAAAACACCCCATACAGGCATTGCACACACCTATGGGATCCAGATATCAAAAATACACTGCTTGAACCGTATCTTAGAAAGCTTGATGTAAAGTCTAACATGACTAATATGTATCTCACAAGGTGTACATATGCGATCGGATCAGATCAGATTTGTGATGAGCGAGGGGATAGAGCCGAAGGCATCAACGCTAGGCTGAGGCTATGCTTTCCTCACAGCCTCAGCCGCAGCGGGGCGAGGTCTTTGTAAGCGACATATTAACACATGTACAAAGTCAGTTTCGCACACTGTGATGAGTAAATCAATCATAAGTTCGACTGGTGGACTCCTACAACACTCACGGACGTCGCAATACGCTTGAGGCTACTTCGAATGCTCCAAGAGACAAATGCCAGCCCTTTTCTCAACAGATGGACCGGTCGAATGAAGCAGTAAATGGCGGGGATGGCGCGGTCTTCAATGGCAACATCCAAGCTGGCAGAGATGTCACCATCAGTAAGTGCGAACGATAAGAATAGTCAGCTGGAATACACTAGCATCTGTTGATGCCCATCTTGTTCACTCAAGTTCCTATAAGCAATCGATATGTGAACCTGCTAATTTCAGATTCCAGATCATTTCACCGAGATACGACAGGTAACGTAGCATCTATACAACCATTGCTGTAATGCAAAAGGTGTCTCGGACAACCTTCTTGATCGCATAGATGTCCTCCATGGGACTGCGGAGTTTGTTGAAGAATATGCGAAAGAGCTACAAGCCAGTCTTCCACCAAACGATCCTCAGCTGTAGAGGGTCTTTTGCGAATGCGCTTCGATATTATTCGATCTGCAGAGGCTTGTACCATTGATTGAAGACAACAGCTATAGTCATGACGCAGATGCAACAGAATTTTCTCCTCTCTCGCTCAATGAGGAGGTCATTGATGTTAGATTCAGGCTGATGAGTCTACAAATCAATCTGAGCCATATTCAAAACAGAAATATGAAGCAGAATTTCGATGCTGATGCCATCAAACAAGCGATTGCTGAGATCATGAGCGGTCCGGAAGATTCAGAAGACACTGCGTCTATAAAGACCTTCTACACAGCATCTTCGATTCCATATATGGAAAGACAGATGTGGAGAAAGATTGAAAGAGCTCTACGTGGGCGTTTTACAGCAGAGTTCGTGCGCGACAATTATGCTTTGATTGTGGACACAGTCGAAGAAACTGTTTGGGAGAATTCCATACCCAGGCGAGGGGACACTACGACACCTGCACAGATAGTGGCTATAGAATCTGCATTAGCAAGCACTAAGACGCCTACTTCATACAGATCCGATCGATTAAGCACGCTAGCGGGCGTTATCGACGAAGGTGCAGAAGGTACAGCCATGGCTTCGCAGACAGAGCGAAGGGTCTCCGACCTACCGTTAGCACAACATATCCCAGAGATGGGAGAATATGGACCCTCTGCTTCATGGAAAGTCCCACCCAATTCCCCCATTATCTCATTAGATTCGAATTTCTATGAAGACATCCTGGATTTCCCAGTTCCCCTTCGTCATACACACGGTTCGTTGTCCTCGACTTCCTCTGTTACTTCCCCTAGATTTACGCGAATCCTTTTTCCGCAGTCGAGGTACAAAAAGTTCTTGAGAACAATTGATATTTCCTTTCAAGACAAGAGTATCCGCAAATGGTCGGTGTACGTCATTGGTACGGTTTTGTTCGATATCCAGTGTGATGACAACCTGTTCACTTCTCGATTCCTCAACGAGAGTTGTGTAGAATGGCAACACTGCGAAGACTACACCAGTTCCTCTGAGATCAGTGGGACTGAGATGAATTTCCTAGGTGAGGTCCAAGGAAGATGGCATGTTGTAAAATCCAGCGATCGCGACAACTTGCGACCCAACTATGAAATCACCACCTTCAAGGTTATTGATTGTCCATAATGCGAGGTGATTATCGGACGCAATACCATCAAAGATTTGACCATGCACACCATGTTCGAAGAACTTCGGCCACCTCGCTTCAACGGTACGTTTTTGCTCTATGTCACGGCCGGAACGGCCACCAAAAGGGACAGGTTATCAAAACAGTATATAGTACAAGTTGTCTATCTCGGAACTATGGGAGGTGAGGCTAAGTACAGAATCCTAGCCAAGGCGCTATACCCAAACGGGGTAAGCCCTGGCAATGGCAGCGCCATAACACTCTAGGTTTATATGCTTGAGATTACCAGCACCTATATAACAGCTAGTAGTATTGGCAGGCTAGTGAATAGGTTAAAAGGTCAAGTCAAATAACTGTAACAGCGACATCAATAATAGTACAGGACTATAATTCTATTAAGCTCCTTCACTATTCCTGTTCAGATCGGGCTCTTGGAGGTTCAAGCCTGGTAGAGCTTAACTGCGACAAGTCTTTCGTATCACATCATATATAAAATGTATGTCGTATCATCCCCAAAGGCTAAGAAACACAACTCTGCAACCTTTCACGTCCCTACCCAGTCGCAACCACCACTAGCGCCTTCCCAAAGAAACAACTCGACATTCCAGAACGTAAACCACAATCCCCTGGGTCACCGAAAAAACTTTATTCCACGTACCTCTCATGCAAGCCCACCGACCGACATTACCCCGTCCTCACAACGCACGGTGCCAATAAACCCAATCTAATCACATGTTCGACTACGGATCCCCGTTCACATTAATAAAGGTAGCTTTGCACGGTGTACTGTAGCAATATAGAAATAGTGAGTAGGTGTTTCATGTTTGGACCGATTAGGGCTACTAGCGTAGTAAAATAGGTTCATGACTTGATGTTTTTGAGAGTGTTTGGATGAGAAGGGGACTTGGCGGGGGTTGGCATTGGTAAGTGAAGGGAGTTGGGGGAAGCAAGAGAGATTGAAGGGAAGTGGGGAGTAGAGATGAGATGGACGTGAGTTGGTCGTGATGGAAGAACTCGGGCTTGTTTTGTGGACTTGGTAAATTGCTTGATGATTTGCTCTGGTCGGCGAGATGCAACAATGATCGATAGAAGCTGTGCCAAGGAATGTCATGTGACGTGTTTGCTATCACGTGTGGGTGTGTTTGCTAGGCGAGGCATTTTGCGCGCCAAAGGATTTCTCGATAGAAAACACTTCTACTTCTGGTGTTGTAGCATCAGCGGGTTCTTTGTCCAATATATTACTTTCTGCGATAACACGCGACGGCGACGAATAGAAAAATTGTCCGGATAAGCCACACTAAAAACAGATACGACTATTGCGCCAGTGGCGATACAGAGCTTCCCGTCCCGCCAGCCTTGAGATCGCATTCTGGACAGTCGCATACTGCGGGTATACCTTGACAGGTCGAATCATTCTCTGACTTTGATACGACTCCCGCCACACGGGTCACCCGCCCTGTTACCCGAATATTACCCAACCTGCTTTCTGGAAGCCTGTTTTTGTCTTGCGTGCAGTGCCAAGTCAATTTCTTCACACACACGTCGTCATGTCCAAGGCCAAAGGGATAGGCGCTAACAAGGCGCCGCCTCACGTCTGCAACGACCTTACGCAGGTGGCAGCATTGACCCGCCGACATTGCGCAAGCGACCCAAAAAATACTTACCTTCGTATTACAACTGCCAGGTCGGCGAGTCACGATATTGCTGTCATAGATAGCTCATAGCTCTAGTTGCGAAGCCGACTTTTTACCGGGAGACGAGGGCCGCCATGATGAAGATTTTCTGGTATCCAAACTCTGGTCCTGCGATGCAACAACGGTGTTGTTAGTGCACCATCGCCAGGTTTTATTCCTGCGCTGTGCACATCGGTGGACAGGGAAGTCGATCCAGGGTCAATAACCCTTTCGGGATACTCGAGGAACCAGAGGGGGACTACGGCGGTCCTTTGTGCAGTAGCAGTATAGCTTGAGACGGGGGATGGGCAGGGTCTGCAGGATCCCGAAACTCCGGACGACTTTTCCGCCGCACATGGCAAATGCACACTAACTCGGCCGAATTGATGGAACAGCGTGCGATACGCGAACCGTGGACGTTTCGAATACTCGTTGAGAGAGATCTGGAATGGCGCTCAAGAAAAGGTTCAGCCTCAACGGTTTCGCCGTTAATTCCGCGTCTCTCGCGTGCTGCATGGGCCTGGGCTGGCGGGTGGCTTATTGCTGCTCACCTGATACGGCATAATGCCGGGGTTGCAATGCAAGGCATGCCGCACAACGCACCACCAACATACTGTATTGCCTCTCCCGTGCTAGCAGCGCCCGGCTAACCATTTACGACTGCATCATCTGTGGATATACAATATTTCACTGAGCTAACGCAGTGCTGACAACTCAAGCAACTTGTCCAAAGCCTGGTGTATGCGCTTGCCGACATGCGCCCTTGTTCGATCGTGTTCTTGGTACCCACAGACATATCGATAGATTGTCCCATGGCAGTCCTGAATACGGGGTTGGCTCCACTGACAGTGTGACATATCTTGCGTATCCGCCGTCGTCGTCTCAGATTCTTCTTACACGATCTTCACTCCTCCCTGCTTGTCGTGTACCACGTTGTCCGATTATCCGGGTCATCCACTTTCGCTCCACTTCACGACAAAGGAGGGTTTGGTTAATGCTCTATCCTTATACCTAATCATTAATATCATAACGACCGTCGCTATCAAGTCTGTCGACCTTTAATATAACTCGTCAACTCCCCAGAAGGGAAAGATAATTCAAATCCCCGAGATCGACAACATGACATCAACACCCTCGCTCAGGCAAAGCCTTGCCGCTGTTGTCCTTGCCGCCCTTCCTCTCGCCAGTGCACAAGGCACTACCCCTCCAAAGCTCACCGCCGATTGTATCGATGTAGCCATCTTCATGGCCCGCGGAAACGATGCTCCATATCACGACGGACGCACCTCGCCATTTAGCGATGCTACTTGCGCAAAGTTCCAGGCCAAGGGTATCACCTGCGACTACATGGATGTCGTCTTTGATGGCACTCTTGGTGTCCCGTACTGCCCTACCATCCAGGAAGGTGCCGTCAACGGCGTCAGGCAAATCACCGAGTACAATGCCAAGTGCCCGGATACCTTGCTTGTCCTCAACGGTTACTCTCAAGGTGCCATGGTTGGTGGTGCTATACTCAGTGGAGGAGGTGAGGATGCGTGCGATGTTGATCCACAGACTACTGGTCTTGACCCCAACTCCAAGGCCGGCCAGGCTCTCAAGGCGGTTCTCCTCTGGGGTGACGTCAAACATACTGCTAACCAGCCATACAACGTACTCGATGGTGCCGACAAGCAGGTCTGGCCGCGTACGGGCGCCAATCTGGAGCGGATGAACCGCTTCTCTTCTGTCTTGCGTTCATACTGCGCTGGTGGTGACCCAATTTGCGCTGGTGGTACCAATGTTGCTCAGCATCTCAACTACTTTGAGCTGTACACAGATGAATCATCGTCGTGGGTTGTCGATAAGCTTACACCGCTCCTGGCCAAGCCTTCTTCATCGTCTGTCTTGTCCAGCTCGGCTACGCCTACTCCCACGCCTACACCTTCACCTGAGCCCACAACCACACCCGCACCTACGCCCACTTCTGCGGCCTCTACCTCCGAGGTCAGTTCCACCGAGCCTTCAAGTACCGTAGTAGTTCCTGAGCCTTCCACTCCAGTTACCTCGGATATCAAGTCCACCAGCACTGCAGTTATCCCCAGCCCCTCGACCCCATGCCTCGACTCAACTACTCTGGCTCCTCCTCCCCACGTACCTTCTACCATGGTTCCTTCGTACATCCCTTCTGCGCCCCCGGTCTCTTCCCACGTCCCCGTAACCACGGCCAACGGAACCGTTTCAACGACATGCACTGACGAGCCAGGAACAACAGCCCACTCCCTAACCATCATCCCGACTTCAGCGCACTATGGCAACTCGACTATCTCGGCTTCCAGCTCCGTAAACACGCCTGTCCAGCCCCATGAGACGCCTTCTCTGCCTGCTGGACATGTTTCGTATCCGGCTGTTCCGCCTCCCGCTCCTACAAAGGGCCCGGGATACCCTGCCCACCCCCCGGTTTGCCCGCCAGTTCTCGTTTACGAGACGGTGACGGAGTACGCATACGTATATGAGAGTATGTGAAGTGGGTAGAGATGGGTCTAGTCGAAGGGGACTGTGTCTTGAGTTAATGGAGGAAAGCTCAAGTGGTTGTAAATAATATCTTGAATACGTAGTCGCTAATGAGTATACGAACGTTTTGATGACATTTCTTAATTATCTCTCACCTCACTCCCATATGCTTTTGTGTCTCGTATCATAAATGCCTCGTTAAAGCATATACTTCATTACTGTACATGTACATTATTCATATCATAACCCTAGATACCCAACGCCTTAGCAAGCGCCTCACCCACACCCGTCGCACTCGCAGGATTCTGCCCAGTAATCAACTTGCCGGACACAACTACCTTCTCCCCCCACGGCTCCGGCGCCTTGACAAACTTGCCGCCACTCGCCTTCTGCAGCGCATCCTCTGGCAAAAACGGCACCGCCTTGGTCAATCCGACCTGCTCCTCCTCCGCATTCGTAAACGCCGTAACTTCCTTACCCGCAACCAGCAAGCTTCCATCACTCAACTTGACATTGTAGAGTACGGCGGGTGCATGGCACACAGCCGAGACAATCTTGCCGGCCTCCCAGAAC
Source organism: Bipolaris zeicola 26-R-13 (assembly GCF_000523435.1). NCBI lineage: Eukaryota > Fungi > Ascomycota > Dothideomycetes > Pleosporales > Pleosporaceae > Bipolaris > Bipolaris zeicola. The sequence continues at coordinate 57,724 of NW_006912170.1, forward strand.
TCGCGGATGAGCTGCTGCGACGTGGCGTCGTCGGCGAGATCGAACATGGGGCCGTGGCCGCCGACGTAGAAAATAGCGTCGAACTCGCTGGCTTTGCCGATGAAGTCGGAAAGCTTCTTGGTGGTTTTCCAGACGGCCTCGTCGTTTTTGAGGAAGGTGACGGAGACGTCGTCTTTGGCGGCTTCGACGGAGGAGGGGTCAAGGGGTGCTTCGCCGCCCTTGGGCGAGGCGACGGTGATGTTGGCTTTGTTGTGGAGGACGTGGTAGGGGTGCGCGAGCTCGGGGAGGTACCAGCCTGTGGGTTTGCCTGTGTCGCCGAGTTTGTTGTGCGAGGTGAGGACGAAGAGGATGTTTGGCTTGGACATTGTGATGGATGTGGTTTTTTTGTAGATGGAATTGATGTGTGATGCGTGTTTCTACTATATATTTCTATATTTCGAGTAGAGGGGTAGTTTGCAATCTTATATCTTTTGCGCTGACAGCTCCTGGCGTGCATGCACATGTGTGACGACATGCGGGGTAGCTTTTTTGGCCAAAAGGCCCGACTATGCAGGGCTGAAGGGCTGACCCACCACGACTGACGTTGAAGACCCACGCTTTCATGTGAAATGCGTAGTACCTTGGTGTCTTTTCGGCCGTAGCTTTGCAGCTCATTCTACTCCCTTTTCACATGTGCTTTTCTGTTCTCTAACTATGGCTGCCCATGGAGATGATCACAACCGTACTTGAGAGAAGGAAGAAAAATGCACGCGACACCACAAGTTGCGTCATTTTCATCTTACACGTATTCAATGGGCTGGTTTAGCACTACTACAAACTTGCGACACCGTTTTCGTCTTCGATGGCTTCCTAGGCCGGAGTTTCTACTCGATCCGGTCATCGCCGTCGAATTCCACCGGCCACGAGTACGTTTCACCGCTTCTCTTCCTGTTTCTGGATCGCGCGTCTTGACCAAAGTCGGCGATATGCGGCAAAAGAAGGAGTTGTTACTGTGTTAGTCTCAATTCTAGTTACGCACATATGTCCAGCGAAGCATCATCGAAGTTACTCGAAACAAACATCGGATTGACCATCAGTCTTATCGCCATCTTATCTCCGGTCGGAGGTAATGAAGTACTATCTTGTGATTCTTGCTTACTCAGTGTTAAATCTACACAAGATCTATCAGCAGAATGTTTGTCATCTACTTAATTTCGAGAACAGACCCAAAGGCCGCATTGGTAGAAGAACGTGTACTAACATCTATTTCGAGCACGGAAATAGTCAACCGTCCTGTATGCATAAGAGAATATGCCCTCTTTTAACCACATCTTTGACCAAGTCGCATAGAGACATTAAGTTGGGACAGCATTCGTCCAGGCCTGAACGTCGCCTCTGTTCACCAACATGATGATGGGCTCAGTCGTTGAATTCCTTTATACCGCTTTATATTACTTGCCGCATCTGTGAAAGATCTATACAATTTCAGGACTTTACCCCTCCATCTCGCCGAAAAAGTACGTACACAACACAGATTCAAGGCAATTCACTTTGTAGAGAAGAGTAGCCCGGCCGTGTTCACATATCCAGATATCATTCTCTTCTCCTGTTTCACAATATGTCTTGCAGAGCTGGGTAGCCGAAGCATACACCTTTTCGCAGCTTGGTTTGATGACGAACTGAAGGAGACTTACCGCATAGATTCCCGCTAAAATTTCCACCGCGACACTGGGTCACAGGTATACCTTTATACTTTAGCGTACCTGGCTCATATCTGGTTATTAGCCACTAGAACAGTACGAAGGAACCGGAACAGTTATCGACAGCCAATCCCATCAACCTTAGAAGATATTTACGGCACATCTTATCCGGAGCCAATTGCTTCGCTGCATGGTGATTCTTGGTAATCTTGGAGACCTGCCTTAGTATCCATCAGAAAGAAGCTTCGAATGTAAAGGCTTGCTGCTAATTTTCCTGGAGAAATCATCGGAAGATAAAGGAGGAAAAGCTTTAGGTCAAGCTTCAACTCTCCGCATCTTTGGGTTTGTCACTTCCGTATCGCCGAAGCATCATTCGTGGGGTAAACAGACTAAGTCGCGTGGTCCAAAAATTCCGCCAACCGCGAATGATGACTGTAGTTACTGTCTCGATGGCAATGGTACAAAAAATGGATATGCATTTCTTGCTGCTTCAGGCAAACTTGAGGCCAAAAGATTACATTCTTGATGGGGCGGCTCAGCACATTGCTGTGCCAGCATCCCCCAACAACATTCTCTGCGATCGACCGCCTTCAAATCCGCTAAGCAATCGATCTTTCACCGATAACTTGTGGTACTAGAATAAATTCTCTGACCTAGCGTCCAGGCGAACACACACATATGCAGCATCGCATTGGAAAATGGTGATAGAAGGAGTGTACCATACGCAAACGGAGAAGCTATACAATCCTTTCCATCGCTTTGAATACGCTCTCATGGTCAATCTCTCACAGAATTCTCCAGCTCCCACTCGACCAGTGCTATCAATACTATTACTCCCCAGGCGGCTGACGAATACAAATTATGCTGAAGAATGCACGGTCCAATGATCACGGCTTGGCCCCGATCAAGGGTCCCTGACTCCAACACTACGATACAGGAGTAGAATTCCTTATTGCATGGTACTTATCCTGAGGCACTGCATTTCATCATCACTGGACGTCGCTGCAATGCCAAGTTATGGGCAGCCGGGCGCCCTTCCGGGGCGGCGGACTTGGCAGACTTGGCCAGGAACCTCTTTTGCAGGGCGCCCAGATATCTCCCGGCATGTTGAGATTGTTGCCGGTGACAGCACTGATAGGCTCCAGTTTAAAAAGTGCCTCCTTACTACTTGGCCTGTTTTGCATGGTCAAGATATGCAGACTCCACTTGGTCGAATCGAAGCCACACCCTTTCTTGAACACCCTAGCTTTTTTTTCTTTGCAAGTCGATAGGTGTGACAGGAAAGCATTTTCAAACAGCGTCCAAGGACAAAAGGTCCCACATGAATGGTCCAAAGATAGTGGTGGAGGGTAGCTTGGCTCTGGTCGCGATTGCCATTCACTGCCTTGGCCTCGGCTATCAGGCATCTAAGAACGGGAATGACTGCTCGGCCAAGCGTGTCCTGGCAGTTTTGAGTTTCAAGCCAGGTCGGGTAGTTGATGTCTGTGGCATAAGCTAGAGATACGAAGTCACAGAGTGCGGCACCCAAGAAGCCTTGGAAGTTGAGGCCGTCATTCTTGGGCGTCATTCCTTTTTGAATTCCTTCCGACTTAATCTGGAGCTTGCGCACTCTTCTTCTTTTCTTTCACTTGCTTATCCAGTTTTAATTTGTATCTGCGGTTGCGGCTGGTCTGCTGTTTACTTTCTCTTCTCCCGCTGGTCGTCCCCCTTTTTTCCGTACTCTTTACTCATTCATTCATATTCCCTCAAAACACATGGTACTTTCATAGAACTGCATCTTTTATCCCTCATCTTCCAGAATTCTTTGGGCTTATAACCAGCCATGCCGGTTCTCGACGTCAGCGAACTCAACATTGTCATCGCCGTTCTGGGTACGTCCTCGATATCACCATTCTCCCAATCATCCAGTAACATGTCACACCCATAGGCGCTTTCATTGTCTGCTATGGCTTTTTGTCAGTCAAGATCAAGCAAGTCTGGTACTTGGGCGAAGCGTGTAGGTCACCAGCTCCTCAGTGCACTCAAGTGTGCTCCCATCAAAATCCTTGCTTACAACATCAGTGCCGGCCGTTATCATGGGCATCATTCTGGGCCCTATAGCTGCCAGGTTTCTCGATGCAGAAAAATGGGGTTCTGCTGCTCAGGGTCAGCAAGAAGCCATCACACTGGTAGGTGCACAACTATGAAAGTCCTCTCGATGAACCCTACTCACCTCCATATAGGGCATGTGCCGCATAGTCATCGGTATCCAGCTTGTCATTGCCGGCTTCCAGCTCCCCGCCAAGTATCAACAAGCCCGATGGAAGGACATGATGATACTTCTCCTCCCAGTCATGGCAATCATGTGGATCTGCACAAGTTTGTGCATTATGCTCACCATTCCCAAAATATCCTTCTTGGCCGCGCTTGTCATCGGATCCTGCGTCACCTGCACAGATCCTGTCTTGTCCCAAGCCGTGGCTAAGGGTCCCTTTGCGGATAAATTTGTTCCTCGTGCGCTACGAGAGATCATTTCGTCTGAGGCAGGTTCCAACGACGGGTTCGGGTTTCCGTTTCTTCTGCTAGCTACGTACCTGATTCGTCATGCCGAACTTGAGGGTGTCGAGTTCAAGGATGACATCGTCTCGGGTGCAAGTGAGCTTGCCAGTCGCACAGTCAACATGCTCGCCAGGCGTAGCGAACATAATGTTGGCCGTCTAGGTGGGGGTGTACCCATGGCCATGGAGCAGTGGATTGTAGAAACATGGCTGTACATGATCGCCATGTCTATCGCGATAGGGGCAATTGTTGGGGCTGTCAGTCTGTTCGCCATTCGATTCGGCCTCCGTAAGAAGTGGATCGATACCGAGAGTCTCTTCCTCTGGCCCATGGCACTCGGTTTGTTCCTCATTGGCATCTGCGGTGCGCTTGGGACAGATGACCTCCTTGCTTGCTGTGTTGCAGGTAACGTCATGAACTGGAACGGCCTCTATCTTGAGGAGACCGAGAAGCGCCATGATGAAGTCAACAGCTGCTTCGATGTTATCCTCAACTTTGGCGGTTTCATGTACATTGGTACAATCATCCCTTGGAGGGAATTCCAACTTCCAGATGTCACTGGTATCACTGTTGGACGACTCATGATTCTCGGGTTCCTGGTTCTTGCTTTTCGCCGTATCCCTGCCATTTTCATGGTGTACAAGGTCATGCCGGAAGTCATCAAGGACTGGAAGGAGGCACTGTTCATGGGTTATTTCGGACCCATTGGTGAGTTCACTTGCATACCAAGGATGGATCTTGCTAACACACCTTAGGTATCGGAGCCGTCTTCTACGTCGAGCACACGCGCCATCTGTTCCCCAAGCCTGGAGAGGCCGAGACAGAAGAGGAAGAGAACCTCTTGGCTGCCATGGTCCCTGTCGTTTATTTCCTCGTTATTTTCTCTATTGTCATCCACGGGCTCTCCATTCCAGCCCTTGATGCATTCTACCGCTACAAGAACATCCAACCAATTTCCGAGGCTGAACCAGCAGAGATCCGCTCTCTGTCAGTCCACGAGGCACTTCCCAACAACGCCCGCATAAACACGAAACGCAACTCCATCTACGTGCACAACCGCTTTTCCAGGCCGGTTTCTACGGGTCCTGATCCGGAATTGTATAGGTGGAATAGTCAGGTGAGGGATAGCGATGCCACGTATAGGGTTTCTTCACAGCCCCAAGGCGAGGACTACGCTCAGAAGCTGCAGAATATTCGATTTGCAGAAGACTATGCTCATGAGAAAGCCAATCTGGGCTAGTCAGATAGCAATAGATTAGTAAAGGAAGGGGAGAGGGTGATTTTTGGAGATTCTAGGTTATCACGGTGTTTCATCAGTTGCTTCCACGGTGATCAATAGCCATCACCATCACGCGTCATGCCACTCATTAAGTGTTTTATTGTTAAATAGACGGACATTGAAATAGGTAATCGCAACACTGCATCGACATGTCTAGCTAGCCATGCCACGTACAATCATTTCTCACACCCCATTTCCCATCCTTCAACTACCGCAACAAGTCCTTAGCCTTTGAGAGATAATCCGAAATCAAGCGAACATCCAAAGTCAAGACCACCCGCTCAGCACCCAACCCCCTCTCCTACACGCCCCTTCCCTTCCTTTTCCCATGCTTTTTCCTTCTCATCCAGCATGCCCAGATACGATTATCAAGCGCCCTAGACATGTCGTCGAGCACGAAACATGCCAAGGGCGCCGCGATTCCACTGCCAAGCACGCGCTCCCGTTCTATCCGCGCCGTTCTATCCGCGCAGCCCTATCGCTTGCCATTCCGCTCCACTCTTTTTTGCTGGTCTTTGGTTTCCTCTTCATTTCGGCGGGCTTGTCGTTTGCTCCTGCATAGAAGATACGCCGAACGGGCTGTGTGTCAGGTTTGTCTTATAGTATCCTGCTGACGTAGGGCGAGGAGGGGTGTAGGTGGATGCTCGCGGTGTGGGAGGAAGGAATGTATAGGGACGTGCGTTGTCCTCTTGGCGCTCCGCTCCGCTCGGTGGTGTAGCGGAATGCTGGGTAGCGGAAGGGGATAGGAGAATGGTGAAGATGGGGATTTCGGGATTTTTTTTACATTTTCATTCACTTTCACGTCTCTCTCCTGCATTGATACGAATCTTTCCTTTCATTAGATAAATTATTGAAGGTTGAAGGTTGAAGTCCTTAGCTAACGATCAAGGAAATGATCCGGAGTTATTGGCGTGGCGAGTGGTGTTGTGACAAAGACCAGTTAACAACAAGGACACATAATCAAGAGTGTGTCCATTGACTTTGTAGTCAAAGATTGAATGGCCTTGTATGTATGACTGGAGACATATGACTTTTTAAGTATGTTATGGGTTCGGAATTTCGAGGCAACTCAATGCGATTGAATAAGTTGGCTATGGTATGATTTTTGAAGAAAATCGAGATTATGATCTCTTTTCCAAGTCATATTGTCGCTGATCATCGACCGACTCGATTTTGTATATGGCAAGATTGAATACAATCCCCCAAACTGTACATCTTTTCCAGGATCGTAAATGCGCCTCGTTCTCTTTTCTTCTCCATTATTGATTTCTCAATTCCTCGAACCATTGTTCATTTCAAAAGTAGGTAGTTCTGCCGCGTCCCTATCCGCAGGTACCTCTGCGATAGGTCTAGTGACTCCCCCATACTTTTCTGAGGCTGGTGCTTCCGCACATTCTCGGTTCACATTCATTTCTACTGTATGAGGGCTTGCATATACGGGTGATGCGTTGAATGAGTTCGCTGCTTCGTAGGCGTTGCGCTTGCTGCTCTTTCTCCATCTCCATAGGAAAAAGCCAGCAAAGCCAAGGAGAGCTAGACCACCAATAACCCCACCTACGATACCTCCTATCGCACCGCCAGAAATTCCTGAGTTATCGTTCTCGGCAGGAGATGAAGTAGATCGCGATTGGCTAATCGAAGAAACGGCGGTTTGTGAGGAACTGACTGTGGAAGTTGTGATAGTTATGAGTGAGGCGGTAGAAGCCGAGATTGGCGTACTCGGGGTCGCCGACGATGAAGCAGTAGTGGTAGACGTCGGTTTTTCTAGATCAAGCAGTTTGACGGGGTATGAAGCTGCAGACGGGCTAGCTGACGCAAGAGATTGCGCAGTGTCGTTCACAGTAGTTGCATCCAGCGAAGCGAGCGGGTTGACCAGGCTACTCCAGCAAATGTTGACTTGATTTAGTGTCTCGGTACAGATCTCACTAATTCATATCAGTTCTGTGTGAAATGTAGTTGACCGAGTGGAAAATTGTTGGCTGACCTGGACTTCAAACAGCAAAAGGCATTTATACCAGATCCACATGAACGCTGGTTGCCCGCAGGTGTCGTGCGGTCTCCTCCATCACAACCTTCACTGGGTCCCCAGCAAACCGCATCCTTGGAACCAGGAATACAACAGTAGTGTTTAGATGTTCGCTCATCAAACGAGCAAACAGAAGGAGGAGCGCATTCGAATGGTGAACCGGGGCACTTCCTCAGTGCGCTGGAGCTCCCATTGTTGCCTGCGAAGAAGAAGTCGGTGAATGCGGCGCGCACTGGTAACAGATGGAGAAGTACAAGGTATGCAGTTGAGAATGTGATCCTGTGCATTTTGTGATACGGCTACTGCAGGACTCTGGAGTGGGTTTGTTGGAGGGCCTTAGACGCGTCTGTGACAACCAGTGATGTTGAAAAACATATCGAGAAGGTCCGTGATTTGAATCTTTCATGGTGGAAATATCAGGCCTTCCACGATCTTGGTAAATCTCCGATATGCAGCTGTAGAAAGCCAATCAAACGAAGCTGGTGTTACTACAATTCGCCGACATCTGGGGTAACCGTATAACGGTTAGGACGCTGATCACTACTGTACGAACTTTCTGGCCATGCCTTATGAGGCAAGGGACAAAGGATGAACGACCACACAACAATAAGTTAGACGGCTACGCAGTGAGTAGGGGTTCTCTCGTGTGTGACGCTGCTTATCTCTAGATAGGCTAGGCGTGTAAAATTACCCCTATCACACCTAGCGCTGTAATTTAAGCCCCCTTTCCCTTCTCTCTTTTATCCCTACACATATTCTTCTACTGTCTTGTTTGCCCTTGTGTGTTCTTCCTATCTCTCTTTTTTCTCTTCATCTTTACTTTTATCCTATTTTTTTTAGAATAGTAGTAAAGGAGAGAAGTAGGAAGAAAGGTATGGGGGAGAGACGCGTATTTCCTCTCTTTCTTACCTACGCATTCAGTTATGGTGGTTTTGTTGAGATCCTGAGCTAAGCAGGGGGACCCTGCTTGTGGGGATGACATTTGCTTGTCATAGGGTTGTTCAATAACCTTTGCCCGGAATATCCCAGAAATGGGGCCTGAGCAAGGCGCAGTCAACGTGGAGGAGTTAGAGCAATTATTTCAATGGAGAACTGAAATGGTGCCCTGAGTGTTCAGATCGTTGATACCAGGGGCGATGGAGGCCGCGCGAGACGGGCGCTTGTATGCGTGAAGTACTCCCTGTACGCCCTTCTTGGCCTCCTCGGCCTCCGTCTCTAGTTTCGGCCTTGACTTGGTTGCCTAGTTTTGGGTATGGTAGCAACCGCCATTTTGGCTTGTACTCTATTGTATCCTCGTGAGAAAGCATGAGCAGCTGTATTCGGGAAGCGTGTTGAGTCTCATCCTGAAATGTCGGACCCTGCTGTTAGAAGTGCAAAAGATTGAACGATACAAGCCGTATTCAAGGGCATGGCAATATGCTTTCAAGCCAGGTGGTCATCCTCCCTGGCCAATGTATTCGCAATTTCTTGTCCATGTGTTCCTTCCGATAAAAAGAAAATATATCGTCCAAAATAGCGCGTATATGAGGCAAAAATGTAGATATAGAAGAGTCTCGTTGTCCATATATACTACCGCGTATCGCCATGCTATGGATTCGAAGAATGACCAGAGAGTAAATTCCCTGAGCAAAAAACAAAATAAAACTATAAAGCGCCTTGTGCTACAGTCTCATACACCAGTGACTGCATACTAGAAGTGTAGTGAGAAACAGATGGCAATGATGTCACACCCCGTGTTCGCGCGTCAAACGGCGCGTCGCCTGATCACCTCCACCACACAGCGATGTTCAAATACTCCAACCCCAGTAATTTCTTCATGGCATCGAGATCTGAAATTCTTTTGCATCAGAGTGGAGTGAGGGTAGAAATCGCACACGACCGACATATGCAGATATGATTCATCATGACATCAACACCAAATACTAGCGTGGGTACTCTGCTAGCATGGCATTCTAGTAACACATCCATCATACTTTAAATGCACGACAACCCCATCTCCAAAGATATTCTGCTACTCTAATCAATCAAAGAAGTCTCTAAGATCAAATCACACCACTCGATTCTTCAACTTTCCCCAACCAAACCACCACTTCTCCCCTACTAAATCCTCCAAAATGCCCCGTATGGTTGCACCCCCGCCATCAGGCGAATTTCAAATCGTCCTCAGCAAGCCCTTTAATGGTACGTCAGATTTCTGACTTGCAAAACATCATTCCGACGTAACTCACCAAAAACCCCACCCCCATCCAGGCGCCCCAACACACATGATCGAGGTAATCGGCGAGCCCAACCGCTCCGCCAGCATCCGCCTCTCCAACTACAACGGCGGCAGCAAGTCGTCTGAGAAAAAAGGCGACGTACCCCAGTAAGTCCCTTTTGCTTCCCCTCTTCCCTCTCACCAAATCTAATTCCACTCCTTCCTCCTTACACAGAGACGACGTCCGCGAACTCATGTCTCTCGTCTCCACGCTGCGGGGCTTCCCCTCACACCCGAGCAAAGATATTTACGGACTGGACACCAAAGTTGATTTCAACACGATGGAGGTTCAGTGGGGAAACCAGGATGAGGATCCTGCGATGGAAGGGGGAGAGGTAGCGGGGGAGCAGAAGGATGAGTTTAAGAGGATTGCGGAGAGTATTGAGGCGTTGGCGAGGCAGTTTGCTAAGCAGGATTCGGCGGTGTAGAGGGTGTTTCTTTTTACAAATGATGATGTGATGAATGAATGAAAGTAATATTCGAATTCGATGAGGAATGCAAAGCGGTCGTTGTGCTATGGAAGATAAGTGACGTTGAGCTAGTTGACTTGATTGCACTGATGGAGGATATGTCAGTTATTCACGATAGTGGGGAAGCAAGGTGGTATTTGATCAAAGACGTTCACTAAAAGGCCATACTGCGTCCAATGACATACATTATGCTATTCATCAAACAGTCGCGTCCTCAGGAGCTTCATTTCGAACAAAACAACCATTATTCAATCATATCTGCATATAATCATGCCGACACATCTAGATCTTGTACACAATACCACCAGAATACATGATCTTGTTCCTCTCACTAAGCGCCTCGAGCGCCTTCTCGGCTTCTCCTTGTCCAAATGGCTCCCTTCCACTGCCGCCGCCCAGTCTTGCGTTCACTGCAGCGACAAGAGGCTCCACATCTGCGGCATCATTCGCGAACAATGGGCCATCAATAAGTTGACCGAGTGCTGTTTGGAAGACTTGTAGACGAGCAGGAGTGATCTCCTGGGATTCTTGGGACTCGGGTTGAGTAGGGGGAAGCTGAGATTCGGGCTGTGATGAGGCAACGCTGAATTGTGACGAGGGTTCGCCACGGGTAGACTGCGAGCGGTTGGTGGTACGTTGCGTCTTTGGTGTGACCCTGTACAGATCTTGGTTCGCTTCTTCGTCATCGTCGTCTTCACCATCTCCTGCAGCGGGAGTGCGTGTTGCACCTGTCTGCTGGCTTCTAGTAGATGGTCCGCCGGCCCGTCGGGACTGTGTAGCCTCGGCTTCATCACCGTCATCTTCATCGCCCGATGATCCTTCGTCTGTGGACATGGCGTCTGGGTCGCGAGCTGTACGTCTTCGTTTGCGACGGTCATCCTCGACAACTTCCTTGAATAGAGCGAATCGTAGAATTTGCTCTGCGACATCGGCATCTTTCCGCTCAACTCGCTTCGATAAGCGTGCTTTTGCGTGCGCAGTAGAAAGACGGATGAGTGTTTCAAGAGTACGCGCAGTGATGGGGGAAGTACGACGGGTGCCTGCATCAAGCTCGTCGTTGCGAAGCGCAGAGTATACGCTTACAATGTGATCTGCAGCACCCTTGGTGAGGATGGGCTTCTCACGCTTGGCGTACTGGATGTACTTCTTGATGAATGGGATACTGAGGACTTCGGTCCTCCGCGAAGCGCCCCTTCCCACAGTAATGGTAACTCCAGAGTGTAACATGGGGTTGAACTTTTCGTACACTTCGGTTGGACGGTTGGCGTCGCCTTCAGTCTCAAGACCAACGCCTAGAAGCTGAGCACCCTCCTCGCGAACAGGCGCACCCTCCTCAGTACCAGGCTGGCGATATCGATGCATGCGAAGGACGTGTTCTGACACCTGTCTGTCTCGAGCGTCCTCGATGTCATCTGTAACGACGAACAGCAAATCGAAACGCGAAAGGAGGGAGTCTGGCAGGGCGATGTTGCGGTGAGGATCCTTGTGAATATCGTATTGCCCAAATATAGGGTTGGCGGCAGCAACCACACTGCAACGAGCGTTGAGAGACGTGTGAATACCTGCTTTGGCAATGGTGACAGTTTGCTGCTCCATAACTTCGTGAATCGCGACTCGGTCGACATCGGACATTTTGTCAAATTCATCGATACAGACCACGCCACGATCTGCAAGGACCATGGCACCAGCTTCCAGTCGTCGCTCGCCTGTTTCTTTGTCTGAAGTAACAGCTGCTGTGAGACCGACACCAGAAGATCCACGACCGGTCGTGGCAATGGCAAGAGGAGCGGTATTCAGCACGAACCGAAGTAGCTGTGACTTGGCCGTAGAAGGGTCACCAACCATTAAAATGTTGATATCTCCTCTCAGATGGGTGCCGTTTTCTAGGTTCTTCTCTTGTCCTCCAAGGAGGAGGAGTAATATGGCCTTTTTGATGTAGTCGTGTCCGTATATGGAAGGAGCAAGCGATTGTGATAGAAGCTCAAATACACGCCTGTTCTTCGCAATCTTGTTGATATTGCGGATGTCGGTGTCAGTGATGTTGACCTGGGCAATTCCTCCACCTGATTTGGAGGATAGCAAGATGATGTTGTTTGCAAGGATTAGTGTGCGGAAAGTCGAACTGCCTGCTCCCGCGTTACGGTTACCAAGCGATCGGTAGATACCGACTAGCTGGATGCGGTCGCCGGGCTTGACTCGGTCTACAAGGTCGTCATCCAAAACCACATCGACAGATCGTGGCAACTGTCCAGCAGGGGCACGCTCGGGCATTTCTTGGATGGATATGGTCTGGTGATCGCGGTAGGTGCAGTAGCCGTACTCAGTCACAAGGGGATTGCCCTCTTCGTCTTCTGTAGGGTATACGCTTGTGCTTGCAGCGCCCGTGGTCATGGTCTGGTCTCTGTACTCTCTCGCATGAAACCTTTGCTTGACCTCGTTGTAATGCACACTCTTGACAACCTTTGGGCGGACAAGAGAGGTCTTGGTAACAATTCCTTCGAGCGAAACCATGTGGTTGAGCTGATTGGAGCCGAGGGTACGCGGGTTGCAAGAGAACTCGCCGAAGCTGCCGACGTAGGCACAATAGTACATGACATCTTCAGTGGTCTCCGACTTGGGTCGGTCTGCAAATGTACGGATAACATCTTTGAGGGCCCGGTCAAAGGCTTCCGCGAATTCGAAGGGCTGATTGAGGAGGCCGTCGGCGAGTTCACGGTCGTGGGTGCGGATTTCGTCTATGCTAACCTGGATGCTGTTAGTATGCAAAATTTTAGTCCCAGGCTCTGTCTCACTTACAGTGAGTCTTCGTTGTCCCCTGTTGAGCATCACCAGAATGTCTGGTCGGTAGCTGTAAAGGTAGCGGTCAGCAGCCGCAAACCTGATGAGCAAGCAATTGCAGCATACCTTCGCCTGGATACATCGTCTGCACTTGTATCAGCATCAGGGCCATTTTAATGCTTTGTCCAACGTACCTGGGTCAAGAAACTCCTGCGCAAGTCGCACGCGCCGGCGCACCTCTTCGTCCCTAATAACTTCGGCCATGTTGTTTGTTATGCTTTAAGGACCAGGCGAATGTAGTAGTAGTAGAGAGGCACAAAATCGTGTATGCTGGCCTAGACTGAGCCAAAGAGTATTTCGCCTGGCAGTTGTCTCGACTGTCTATTGTTTTGCGCTGTTACCCCGGTGAAGTTACGAGGGGCAGATTCAGCCAGGGAAAGCGCGATCGCGTCCACGCTAGTCTGTTTCCGTCACGCGTGTCCCGTCTCATTATCTCTCCTCTTCCAGCCTAGCACTCTGCGTCCCCTCATCCCCTCACTTGTAAATACACATCCATATTCGAGTATCGTCTGCAGCCCATCCCTTCGGTATTATGGCTATTCTGTAGCTTACCAATCTACTTCAGATACATCAGACTCGCTATTGCATGCAAACTAATATCAACTCTCATGCAACAATTTTCCAATTGAAAAGCTGCATCTTCTCTTTGATCTTGCTCACTCACACCTCTAGTTTATCGTGCCTTTTAGTTGTCAAAGCCATCTTCATTCCGATGCCAATTCATCGGCATGGTCGACACTATGTCACTGACAGGGCGTTTCCGATACTGCATAGGACTAAGCTTAACACCAACTAGCTGGCCCCGCCAACATCATTGGCGCCCTCTATACAGGCTGACGTAATTGATCACAGCAATTGACTGACTTCAGATACCCTCCAACCCCTCAATTGGACTCCCCAAGATCATTGCTCAACACCAGCAGCATGGCCCCTCGCGTGTTCCTCATCACTGGCTGTTCAACCGGATTCGGTGAAGAGCTCGTCAAAATCGTCCTTGAAAAGGGCGATTACGTCGTTGCTACTGCACGCAACTCCTCCAAGCTATCTTTCGAGAATGCAAATGAATCCAACAGCTTGCTTGTAGATCTCGACGTGACCAAAAAGGATTCTATTGACAAAGCTTTCGACGCTGCAATCACCAAGTTCAAGCGTGTGGATGTGGTCGTCAACAATGCTGGATATGGCTTAATGGGCCCATTTGAGACGTTGTCGGAGAAGCAGATGAGGCAACAGATGGAAATCAACTTTTTCGGTCTGATTGACGTGACGAGGAAGGCGATGGAGACCATGCGCGAATTGAAGACTGGAGGCGTCATCCAGCAAGTTACCTCTATTGGTGGCCAGATTGGTTGGTACATTACCACCCACACAGTTAGAGCTACAACTAATGGAGTGTAGGTGTTCCCAATTTCTCCATTTATTGTGCTAGTAAGTGGGCGGTTGAGGGTTTCACGGAAGCCATCTCCAAAGAAGTGAAGCCAGAATGGGGAATCAAGTTCACATGTATTGAGCCTGGGTAAGTCTCTGGTACACAAACTAGTTGTGCGACATGCGCTAAATCTTGTGCCTTCACCTTTACAGCGGCTTCCGAACAGATTGGTCCGGCCGTAGTATGGACTTTGGCGAAATCGCACACCCAGCCTATACCCATGTCGATCCGAAGAAGCTAGCCCAAGCGCGCCATGGAAGCCAACCAGGAGGTGAGATAGCAAGAGGACTTCGACCTAATCGCATACTTACAAACTATGCACAGACCCAGCGAAAGGTGCAAAGGTCTTCTACGACCTGGCAATCATGGACGATCCGCCTCTACGATGCATCGTTGGTACTGACGCGTATAGCATGGTTACCAAGAAGGTAGAGACATACAGTGAAAACATCAGGAAGTTCGAGAAGTGGAGCAACAGCACAGATGTTGATGGATACAGAGCGCCAAACTAAACTCTGGTGACGGAGTGCCGAAGAACAGGATGGTCCAAGCAATACGGAGATGGAATAGCGGAGGATGACCATGTTACGCTCAAGCACAGCTGGCGCCGAATCACAATATCTCTTCAATGACGTTCCCCATGATCATGGTTTTCCTTGCAGTCTCCACCTGTCATACTGATATTGCAGAGGCAAGATCCGCTCTTGCATCGTTGAGGAGTGGCTGTGAGTCAGAATACGCCTCCAGAGCCACAGGTTTTCCATTTGGTGATGTGAAATCCAGATGGGGATATTTGGTTGCAAGGCGGATTATGGTAACACAAGTACGATGTGGTAGCTTTCGACACGTTGCGCCCGATATACGAGTCCGGCTTGCCCTCGAAATGCAAATACAACGCATGGCTAACGACCAACAGTGTCTTGTTCAGGACTTTTAAGGTCAACAGTTATCATGTGCCAGCAACCAGAAGCCAAAGAAACGTATCACTTCGTTTTAGGGTCAATCGAATATCAGTGGCGATTTGCTACAGCAAGTCGTGCGACGTCTCACGGAAAGCTTCGCTACGATTTCAGTCCACCAAATATGATGCACGTGGCAACGACAACATATCCAGTGCAGGACCAAGTACTAATAGCGATCACTGACATCACTGGGATAGGTCAAGCAACAAAGGCGCCAATCCAATCATGGAGATGTTAAAGTAACAACAATTTTCGCATCTGGGCCCGGAAATAGCATTAACGTACCTCACGGCTTGGCCGGACACACGGCTTGGCCGGACACTTTTGCCAAGACCCCACCAAAACCACCACATTATGGCCCAAAACAGCC
>NW_006912171.1:0-73519 GCF_000523435.1 Bipolaris zeicola 26-R-13
TGTTAGTCTATCGAATAGATTAGCGTTGTCAAAACCTTCGGTTACATCCATAACTCTTTTCCACTACGAATCGCCAGACAACTCTCACGGAGCTAGTCTCTATTCCTACTCGCCCTAACCCGGACCGAGCCAGAGAAGTATTAGCACCCAACCCCGTGTAACAGATTATATTAATATAATAGCGCGTGAGGGGGGTTCTTGGGTAGTTTACATTCTATATTAACGATATTTAAAGTGTAACTAGTTAGCTGCTAAATTATTCTACTAATTCTCTTGCTGAAATCCCCTTTTTTTTCAAATTAATTTCGCCTTTTAAAGCAGAAGAGTTATCTACGCTAACTTCAAACGATATATATAAAAAAGGGGGTTAAATGCAATAGACATGAGTTAATTTTTAGGACTATCTTATGATAATTTATTATGTGAACTTCATAGTACCAGTATAGTCCTTGTTACGAAAGGTGTAGTCTAGATTCACGACGGCACTGTACACGTTGCTAAAATGTGGACCTTGCTATAGCTATGAAGCTAGCGAATAACAAAGAGATTTCACTGTTATTTAAAGTAGTAACGTGAACAAGGATGGAATACCATATTGGCTAGCACGACATATTCTCCTGCCTAATAAGTCTTCAAGTAAGTAAACAAGTGAGTATCCATCCGATAAAAACATCATGCACAGCATCATTCTCATCAATTGACATTGGCAAATTTTCATGATTCATATTCCTAAATAATATTTACCACGTTCATAAGCATAAAAGCTGACTGCCACCATGGGCACAACCTTGACATAACCAATTGTCAGGCCAACAAAAAAGCCCTTGTATCCTCTTTCAAGATAGATTCTTCGTGTCACTTCGGGCATGCTCAATCTATGGCCGTCACCAACGACGCCGCCGACTTGCATGCGCCGCCGGATCACTTCAAGCGGGTATGAGACAGTCTGAGAGACGAAGCCAGCAATGCCGCCGGTAGTGAGCTCAGCCCAGTAACGGAGCTGGGCGGGCTTATGCGTCGAAGTACTTGTTTCTTCGCGCGAGGTGTTGGGCAGGGTGGTGTAAGGGGCGAGTAGGGGTGTGCGCATCAAATCGGACATGAGGTCATGGGCGAGAAACGAGGCGCCGGCATAGGGTATCATGCCGAGCAGAGTGGGGGTGAAGCCACGGAAGAAGTTTGGGAGACCGGAGCGTGGGGTGACGGTATCGACGAGATGCGTCGCAGTTGCGGTGATTGGGTTTTCCGGCCGGTGGACGCGGGGGGCCTGCTCCGAGTAGATTTTGCGGACAATGGTGGCCAGACTACTTCGTGCATTTTCGTTGGTCTCAAAGGCCAGGCGCACGCGGATGACTTCAAGCGGGTATGTCAAAAAAACACTCATCATGCCGGCTAAGCTGCCCGAGACAAAGCGACGGACAGGCGTCTCCTGTGCCTTGTTCTTAATGACACGGGCGCGTATCTGTTCGTAGGCGAGGAATTTGACACCTGCATAGGGGAAGATGCGCAGAAGGGTGGCCGAGTGGCCCTTGAACAGACCTCGCAGTCCGGCGGTGGCGTAGATGTCGCGCATGGCCTCGGGGAATCCGGCCCAGGAGCCTGTGTATTTAGCAAACTGGGGGTTGCGCGTCTGGAACAGGATCTTGACGCGGTCGAGAGGGCCTACGACCGTCTTGGCCTGTCGTGTGCATATTAGCAGATGCCATGGAGAGTCGAAGACACAGGGCCAGAGAAACATACCGCACATCCAGCGAAACCACCCGCCAGCCCGCTCTTGATGACATACTCGGTGCTCTTCTTGTCCGTCTTCTTCTTTTCCTTGTTATTCATATTCGTCTGCTCGTCCCTCGAGGATGGCGGAGCGGCTTCATGGCTGGAGATGATGGAGGTTGCGCGGGAGGGTTGCGCGGCAGTCATTGTCATGATATTCGGCGTGTTTCCGTCATGGCGGAGGAGGTGCGTGGACATTCCAAACGGGCGTGAATGGGCTACCGCGACATGAGGGGGTGTTTGTGGTCAAGGATAGGCAGGGGCGTGATTAGTAGAAAAGCGGGCGTAGTTGTGTGGTGTGTATGGTTTGGCCACGGCAATGACGTTGCCGAGGCTGCTCTGCCTCCTCCGGCCGCCCAGGCACTCGACGCTCCACATCCGACCCGACGCTACCCACCGGATATGTTTTCCACACAACCACAACCACCACGCGCCTCTCCCACCGCGCAGTCGGCCCCTCACGTGCCAAACCCCATCATCTTCCAGAATGCCGACGCCGACATTACTCTGGTCGACATACCTGCGTCTATCGTGGCAGCCCAGGGCGACCGCTCTGATGTCCTCTTGTCCACTGCGCCTCTAGAAGCGCCTATCCAGCTCAAACAAGACTACGAGCCCAAGACACAGAAGACACAGGCGAAAGTGGCCAAAGTCTATCATGGCGACAGCACGCAGCAGAATGAGCATGATTTGCAGTCCCTGTATCTTGACGATTCTGGATATAAACTTCTTGTTGAACATGCACTCGCCCAAATCCGTGCACATGTCTCGGGGTCATGGTGCATGCGCCGTCAACTCATGACCCAGAGGCCTCTGTGTGCACAAGACGAGGCCATGGATCTGGACGGCCCCACAGAAAAGAATCTGGAGTCGCGCATGCGAGAGTGGGCCTCATGGAGCCAAGCTAAACAAGACGACATGGCTTTCAATCTGCAGCAGATGATGGCTTCGCTCGGTGCAGCATCTGAGCCCACAGATTCGGCTGCAGTCACAGACAAATGCATCTTGTCGTACCGTCATGCACATGAGATTGAAAGTAATACACAGGCCGCCGATGCTGTCACCCAAGAGACACAAACGGTGCCATGGACATGTACCTTTCACAATCCCAACCACCACTCACTCGAAGCCATAATCACTGATAAGACGTTGAAATCTGCTTCCTCGGCTCAGGACTATCGTTTCACTATCCCGCCTCGGGCCACTCTCTTTCTGAGCGACTCGACTGCCTCGGATGTCTTCCGTTCGTCGTTTCGTCGACTCACTGACGAGTATTCCCTTGCACGGCATTTCGACCTTGTACTACTAGACCCGCCATGGCCCAATCGGTCGGCCAAGCGCAAAGGCGCCTACGAGCAGGTGGGAGGCATGCCGTACCTCAAGCGAATGCTACTCAACATGCATCTCGACATGTACCTGGAACACAATGCACTGGTGGGCGTTTGGGTCACCAACAAGCCATCGTTAAAGCGTCATGTGCTCGGCCCCGGCGGGCTGTTTGAGGCGTGGAACGTGGGACTAGTGGAAGAATGGATATGGATCAAGACGACGACCAAAGGCGAGCCCATGTTTGACATTGACAGCCCCATGCGCAAGCCCTATGAGATGTTACTGCTAGGTCGTGCAGCGCCAAACTCGTGGACACGCATGGTACATGCGCCCGGGGTGAAGCGTAGAGTCATTGCCGCCGTGCCAGACGTACACTCACGCAAGCCTTGCCTCAAGTCCTTGCTCGAACCCTACCTGGTAGACCCAACAGACTACACTGCACTCGAGGTGTTTTCTCGCTACCTAGTCAGTGGTTGGACTTCATGGGGAAACGAGGTGCTCAAGTACAATTGGGACGGCTACTGGGTCAAGGCCGGAAGCGCAGAGAGCTGAAGAGTATTCAGACTGTAGAGTAGTAGAAAGTCAGTCCATCGTTGAGCCGAGAACTTTTTTGCGAGATGCCACAGTGTAGGGGGGATACATAGTAGAATCCAAACATTACACACACGCAATACATGCACCATGCTTGCCTTGTGTCGTCATCTCTTCCTCTCTCTCTCTTTCTCTCTCTTTTTTTTCTTCTCGATCTTCACCAGGGTCCCCCTTCCCCAACTCCATTATGACGAAATACAAACCCCAGGAATGGGAAAATCTGTTCGCATAGTATGACCCCCGTTTATCCAGGGTTATATTGTGGCAAACCGAACACCCCCGTTCTCCCAGATCCCCGCAGTGGATACACGCCATTGCCCCGTTGAAATGTTGTGCATACGATCCCATGTCTGGAGACGCAAAAAAAAGGACATCATAGCGGGCCCCGGGGGTTGACTGAGGACTTGGGTGTGGGGAAGAGAAGAGAAAAAAAAAGAGACGGTTATCTCGGCGTAGTGATGTGGGGTTTGCGGAGGAAATAGGGCCGAAGCAGATGATAGGAAGGGGGAATGAGGGAGTCAATCAGGAAAGATGGACATGGAGGACCGAGAAAATTGCTGGAAGTGAATGGGCCGAAGTTCGGGGTGTTTTTTTTTGCGGAATGAATCCGCGGGGTGAGGGGGAGGGGGCGGGATGTTGCTATTTCTTATCCTATTGTGGTAATACCCGGTTGCATTATTCGGAGTTACATGTAGAAGGGTGAAGATACGGAGAGTTGTGTGCATGACGTCAGCGCCTGCGCATGCCTCCATCTCTTTCCTCAATCATATCATCTTGTTATTTAGCAGTTGCGTGACGACTGGTGACGAGACGTGAGCAGAGGAAAAAAAAGAAGAAGAAATGACTGGAAGGAGAAGACAGGGGTTATGCATAGTAGGAGATACGTATCGTAGAACGTGTGCGACTACACGCATTGAACTGCATGACATCACCTCATACTGTTAGAAGTAAGCCGGGTTGCGGGTGCCCAGTACCCCGGTTTCCCACTCTCTGTATACTGTTTTTTCCCCGGGGCTGCCAAGGAAGCGAGAGACCCGATATTCCCCGCCGCCACTCTGTACCGCCAAGAGATTGACTGTGCGTTATCGGACTTTGTATACGTACTTTTGTGCTGGGCGGGTGTAGTGGGTAGCGAGAGATCGGGTTAGCGAAGAGGCGCAACGTCCATGCGGACCATGGCGGACAGGATGCAGCAGGAAAACACACACACACACATCTAAGTATGTGGAGCAAAAGAGGGTGAATACTAGTCCGATCTAGGATATGCTGAACACACTCTAATATGTACACTCCTCGGGTATTACCCAGGAGTAAAAAAAGAAAAAGAACACGAGGATGCTGTCTTACCCGAGCGCAAACGCAGATGACTGATAACTGCAAACATGGCCCCTTCGGAATGCCCTTGTTTTCTTTTCGTGGAACTTGCCCTTTCCAGCGCACAGGCTTACGTTGCAGCGTTGACAACAAAGACAAGGCAAACAAAAAGGTGCTGATATGTAAGTATGACTCCTCGTATCCCCCAATCCCCCCCATCCCCCTGTTGAACACCACGATGCTGCTTCATTGTGTCCACGCCTCAACCTGGATGCTTACTCCCTAGCAATGACACATCATCTCTCAACAGTTGAGGCCACCAGGATCGGAGAATCATATCCTAAATCTAATATGTCTTTGTGTTTCATTGTTTATGCGCCACAAGCGGGAATGCCGCAGACCGCAGACCCCATGCTGCTGCTGCTGTTGCCGCCCCGACTAATGCATTACACAGCTGCATGCTGCATGCCTTGCCTTGACCTTGCGTTTCGAGATAACAAAAAAACATGGCGGTGACTCACCGCTCCCAGTGCTTCCCACTGCGGGCCTAATCGAGCACTCGTTTTTTTTTCTTGATATCTTTTTGGTCTTGTTTTTTGATATGTTGAGACTTTGTTTTGGGAACAGGCTTGCATTGTATGCAATCGATCGATCGATCGATCGATTCATGGGAGGTGTTTGGGTGTGTTCTTTTTCCCCCTCCCGATGAGCCGGTGCTGCGTTACTTTGCTTCTTTTCATGGGGGCGGCAGAGGAAGAGGGGTTTGCGTTGTCGCAAGATGCAAAGCCAAGCATATTTGTTCTGCTGATACACACTTACGCTGGTTCGTGGTGAGGGATGCGTGTGGGGGGGTGGGGGTTGCTGACTGTCAATTGCCGTCTTATTGATGGTTTGAGAGGCAACAAATACCCCGCCATCCAGCTAGGTAAGATTCCGGGTGCGAGTGAGCTGCCAACCGCGGCAAAGACGACAAGCCAAAAAATGCCAGTCTCAAAGCCGAGTGCGGAGAAAGTGACCACCCGCACGGGTCGGTATTTGTTGGTAGCAACTGTTTTGCCGTGGCATTTATTAGTTGTAAGTATCTGTCCAGACTACGCGCGTCGTGCACATGCTCGCTCACAGTGATAATTCTCCGTGTGCAGCAACCACCGGGTGAATGTCAAGGGCGGATAGTAGGCAGAGTGTAGCAGTAGGTAGAGTGCAAGTGTAGTGTATACAGCCTAGACTCCGCTCCGCCCGTTTGTTATGCCGCCATACAAACGCAGGGCAGCAGCGGCTGCCTGTCAATGCCGTGGGCGGTTCTACTTCCCAGATAGGAAAGTAGATGAGCGCCGCGTGGGGTTACCATGTACAGAGAGGTTGGTTTCGCTAAAGGGCCGGATGATGTGCTTTCTTCTGGCGCACACGGGGGATTTTTTTTTCCTGCCTGTTTTTGCGAAAGAAAATTTTGAAATGAAATATGGTGCCCGAGTATTGTTGATTCAAGCTGAGTCTCCACCGGAGCGGCATGGATACGACGCAGTCGACCTAGTAGTATTCGAGTGCATCAAGACGAACAGCAGCGTGCAACCACAGCTCCACAGCCACAGCACCCGGCCGGTTTTCGCCAGTGGCTGTGGACCAATCAGTGCGCAGCCACATGAGTCGCAGCGTGCCCAACGAAAACTTGTCGGAAGAGGGACAGGCAGGCCTTGCACGTGTGCCCACATCGGAGGCCGAGTTTTTCCCAGCCAGCGCAAAGGCAGGGACTTTTGTCGGCCCACTTGTCCGCCTTCGATGAAAAGCTTCTAGGGCAGCAGCACGATGATGCACTCGGGTCCACTCGAGTGCACGTCTTTGTCGGCCGCCAAGTGGGGAGTAGGCAGAAACTTCAGACACGGACTGCATGTTCTGCAGCACGGGGCCATGTCGGTGCAATTGCGACTGAGAACGGTAGGCAGCGTCATTGTATGTGTGAGAGGGGGAGGGGAGAGGGAGAGGGAGAGACGACGACATGCCGCGGGAGAGACGACGACATGCCGCGGGAGAGACGACGGGCCGCGGCAAAGTTACTTTGTTGGCTCACGACGCTGGAGCTGGAGTTGGCTGGGGAATGGGAAGAAGAAGGGCGCAGACCCTGCATTTGCTTCTGCTTGGGTTGTCGCGTCAGTGTCTGCATGCGGCTCCCGAAACCCGAAAGTTGAAACGGAGCGATGGTCCCACGGAAAGACAGATGAGGAGACGAGGCACAAGGTTTGGTTTGCCCTTTTGGCCGCACCTTCCAAACATAGACGCCGCACTACGCGCACCAGATGCGCCAGGTGTGGCAGGCAACGTGGCAGAAGGCCAATGTACGGTAGTGGTGGCTCTAGAAAAACTTGGAGCCGGCGAACCAGCTATTAGGTCCCAAAGCATCGAGATGGCGCGAGTGCTCTCATGGCAATTTGGTGTGTGTGTGCATGCAAGTATTTGTGGGCGCTCGAGGCGAGGCGCACGACCGGCGTTCTAGCGGCGGTTCCATGGAAGAATGGAAGCGGAGCGGAACAGCTCTGAATGGAAGGGCAGGTGCAAGTGCAAGTGGAAGAACCATCCCCAGATCCGCACGGGCGCGCACGCACCACAGGACGACCCCAAATGCCACGCGCGCCGGATGCAGGCAAAACGGCTATAGTAACAGGCAGGCCGTGTTCGGGACAACCGTCGAGATGAAGGACGGGCCTTTTGGCATTGCGTCTGCACTACAGGCTGAATATAGCATCGCAGGGCTGATGGCTGAAGGTTGTTGTTGTCTGCTAGCTGCTGATTGAAACAAAATGTTTTGGGCAAGTGCTGTGGGTGACGCCAGGCGAAAAGGGGGGCCCCGTGGGCTGTGGGTCAGCCGTCGACATACACTACATACTAGTAGTACTACGTGCATAGTACCACCACCACCGCTACTACAGACCACAATATACTGTCCTCGGAGTTTTTGGTGTCCCAGCCCAGATTCCGCATCCGCATCAGAGCATGGTGGCCACGGAGAGTTTCGCTGGGCCGGGCTTATTCCAGTGCAAGGGCATCTCGGCTGGACCCCCCCCCCCAGGGAGTGCTTATGGCGTGCATACTGCCAGAGACACATGTCGGGCCGGCAAGTATTGTTCCACGGCGACTCGGTGGCAAGGTACATATATGGACATAGTGTACGTACTCTAGTCTGGCAAAAAAACGACCTGCCGACTCTACACCTATAGTATCTGCTAGTAGCGGTAGAGTGCACTTGAGCCCGGGGGTGTAGGTATTGTTTGGTTCGCTGCGTGCTCGTGACAGGCCCCGCAGGCTAGAGATGACGAGCGACTGCTATCTATCCACTGGACCCTTTGATCGGCCATGCAACTGCATGTGATTGCGACACCTAGGGAGGCGAGAGGTCGCAGGTTGCAAGTGCAAGTCGCAGGGTCGCAGGGTCGCAAGCGTCAGCCCTGGCCCGTGAGACATGGAGAAGCTTTATCGAGGCCGAGTGTTTCGACATGTGTCTGCGTGGGTGGCTACGATACACTAGCAGCTGGCACAACCAGCCGAGTCACCTCCCGAAGCCAGCAGCCATCTGAGTCACCAGGCGAGCGGGACGAGGTGGCATATGCATAGGACGGATTAGAATTCATTGGCTTCTGTGCCCTCGCTCTCTTGGGCAGCAGTAAGTAGCAGCAGGGCACTCGCACTCACAGGGCGGAGAAGCGGACAGACAGCCGGGGGCGTGCGCTTGTGCTTCCTTTTTTGCCCATGCCACACAAGCCGGCGGGTGAAGACAGCGGCGTAGGCGTGGGGGAGAGTCAGTAGTATACGAGGGCATAGGGCAAAAAGGGTCTCCCTTCTGCTTCTGCCATGATCCCCGAGATGATCCTCTGTCTGACCCCTTACTGTATGCGGCAAAAACCACTAATCTTATCCGCATATGCCCTCGCGAGGAGCCGGGCGTGGCGTGCAGATGAGTCGTGGGCGCTGTTTCCGCTGTCACTGTCATACACACCCACACACATGCACTCATACACACACACTCACATACTCGCGGGGCCATACCACCCCCCACCGCCACCCCCCTCGCCCCCATGCCCATGTGTCCGCACTGGCGCGGTGAATTAGGGAGGTTTCCCCCTGGTCTTCTTTTTTTTCTCTTAAATTTTTTTCTTCTGGCGTCACAGGGCGTAGAGGGGTGGCACCCTCGGCTGGCGGGCGGGCGGGTTTGCATGTGCATGTATGCGAGTGTGTGTGTGTCTGTGTGTTGGAGTGTAGGGTACGGAGTAGTGGTAGGCAGCCGGGAGAGAACGGGGCGGACGGTAGCAGTAGCCGGAATTGGGCAGTGTTTGCAAAGGGGCGGTCTGAGCGGTCTGCGCGGCCGCGGTTCCGCCAATGACAGGCCTCGCCTTGCAAAGAGCGGTCGCTCACCGACTCGTGCCCCCAAACGCAAATCACACACTGCCCACTGCGCCCAAGGCCAGCCCAGGCGTTTTCAGCGCGGTCCGGAGCGAAGGCGCAATAAGGGAACAAACTCTCACACGGCCAGATATATGGAACAAGCCTTCCGTCTTCCCCATGGCCAGACCGCCCTCTGATCTTCGCCCGCGACGCTGCAAATTGCTTTGCCTGACTCGAACGCCTGACCCCTCCGTGTGTGTGTACATGGTAGATGCACATGTCTGTGTATGTGTAGAACCTGCGACATATAATAGCCCACACCGTCCCACCTGCACCCGCTCTGCTCTGCATCCTCCACCAACTACTGCCTTGGGCCCCAGCTCGCCACATCGTACCCTTCCCATCTCGCTCTCCGATACGAGGCCCGACGCTACCCTGTTAGTACCGGCAACCTTGTTTTGTCTATCCACATCGGCGTCATACATCAGCCCGCTTCCAAGCTTCCGCGCCCTCGGTCCAGTTGCCGGCACACGTTGCTTGACGAAAAAATCACGAAAACCACAGTAACCACCTAGCGCCGAAAGTGCCCGCAAGTCTCTATATACACAGGACCCACCCCTCTACACATCTCACCATCCACAAGCTACAATGCATTTCGATCCATCACCAGCCTCGTCGCCTTCAAAGTCCATCCCCATCAGCATCTCGCCAAGAAACAACATGTCGTCGCCTACCAGCTCCCTCTACAGCACCTACTCAACCGAGTCCTTCTCCACCCGCGGCTCTTCCTGTGCCTACCCATCATGGCCAACCGGTCCCTCGCTTGACCACCGCAGTCCGCCATCGTCTTACATTAGCGATGCCGACCTGTTTGGCGAGGACTTTGACGACGAGTTCGCCTGCCCACTCCTCGAGGAGGCACCAGCACCGCCCCGTGTTCCCCCCATGGCCCAGGCCTTTCCCATTCTGCCTCCACTGTACGCGCAGAAGAAGCCCAAGAGCGAGCGCCGCCGCAGCAGCAGTGGCCGCAAGCAGCGCCGCACCTCCAAGCCAATGACTCCTATTGCAGAGTCACCCGAGCAGGTTGAATGAGCACTCATCACCACGACTTGCTAAGCCATCATCATTCTTATTCTCTCAAGTCATCATGACTGCGCCCAGTTACGCCGCAGTTTTGATGCATGTTTATCAGTCGGCCTCTTGACAACCATCGACGTCACACTTGCACGCGCACGCGCGCGCGTGCACATCGCGCTACCACTTGCGCCGCTCAGGTCACATGAGCTTCCATCACGTGCAGCCTCGTCACCCTCGGCCGCTGCTACTACTTACTATTACTACTACTAAGACGTACCGCCTGACGCGCGACAGGCGGTGCCTCCATCCCTCACACCGCCGCAACCCTTGCCACCTTGTCAGGGTTGTGGCAGTGCTCACATCCAGGCGCAGCCCATGCTGCGCCAATAGCACAGTGCACACTGTGCATGCATGGCTCGACTGGCGCTCCGCCGGTTGCGACCGCAGTCGGGCCTCGTCGAATCACGACGGAAAGAGATGGAACAGGAAGATTCCAGCTCGCCACCGCATGTTTTGCATCTTATGCGGCAACGCCGGCTGGAGTTTATTCCTTTATCGAGGACGGGACCTCGGGAACCCTTTGGGAAGCATAGCGAAGGAATTCGGGCATTTACATCCGGCGTCTTTGATGTTTTGTTTTTTTGGCAGTGTTTTGTTGGAAAAACACTTTTGTTATGGATACCCCCACCCAACCACCCACCAACCCCTGCGAGACGGGACTTGCGAGAGTTTGTTTGATTTTGAACCCTCGTGTGGCTTAGATTTCGCTTCGCATTTTTTCTCTAGATACCCCGCATACACCCACGCATACACGCTCGGCATGCAACCCTTTATATAGCTTTATTTAGATACCCCCCCTCACCATCCATAGTTGGACTTTTTTTTTTGAATCACGAATGAGAATTGATAACACTCTTACTACATTACTCTTCTGAAAAGTGCCTTTGCAGTTTGTGCATGTTTTGATTCGACAATTGTGATTGTGACGAGATGTGACGGGGTTGTGATGAAGTGCTCTACGAAATTATCATGGCATGCGATAGCGCCCCCTCCCCCCAAGTTTGTAGCTGGGGGGTTGCTCAAGAGGCGCGCACCAAATCAGATTCGAGTTTCGAGGGAGGGGGGGGAGGGCAACGCGGGATAAAAGAAGAATATTTGGGTTGGTAAGCGAGATAATTGTGTTCAATGCTTAGACAAACCCAGGCTTGTCCGTATGTATGTATGTAAGGTAATCGATAATATGTGTGTGTGCATACATGTACATCAAGTGTGAAGAAGGATGCATAATGGACTACACTACTCGCAGCAAGGAAGCCCAGCATGTGCGCCCGAATCAAGGCCGATTCCGCAATCGCATCTGGACACATCCAGCGAAGTGAGGTAGGGTAAACGGTGTGAGCAGCAAAAGAGTGATTCAGGGCGTTGGGAGGGGGGGAGCAATCATTGCCCTTTTGTTTCGCTGCTATTGATTCGATGCCGTGCTGCACATCATCCCTCGCGGATCGGGGAAGCAGATCCGCGTATCAGATTAAACCAAGCCTGGGCTCGCCAGTTTGTAAGTAGTGTGTGTGTGGGAGGTTGAGCCAGGCACAGGGCGGTGGTGGACTTGATTGCACGAAAAACAATGTCGCGTCTGAATGTCAGTATGCGGTATGTATGCATGTATACATATGTATAGCCATGCATGGATTGGGTATCGGGTAGAGTGGGACAAGCAAGGTTTGCAGCACGTCGTACATGGCAGCTTGCTGGGTGGGATATAAAGTACAGTACTCTGTATACGAGCGCGGTGGGATATCCCAGGACCAGGGCAAGGTGTCGGAAGGACCATGGTACGGGGTGTGTGTGTGTGTGTAAGTGTGTGTGTCGGTGTGATGTTCTTCTCTGTCAGTATGAGTGTATACATGCATGTATACTCGAGAGTACAGATTACAGCCACTGTCTCCCAGGCACAGTGCCACCGCCTCACATGGACGTTCCCGAAGCATGGTGCGAGTGGGTGCTATGGTGCAGTAGCTCGGGCGTACATATGCGAACCGTCGGGCAGCCGTGTATTGGGCCCCCCCTCCCCTCCCGTGCCAGGGACGGAGAGACGCACATGAACAGCAGAAAATGAGGAGTGGCCTGGCGCTACCGTCACCGCATTTTCAGAGTCATGGGAAGAGGGCAGCGTTGTTGGTTAGTAGTAGCAAGTAGTGGACTGCGTATGTGTGCAGGTTACGGGCCATGGAGTCGATGCGACAGGGCCCTTTCACGTGGGGGCGCTGGGGGCGGGCGGTGATTGGGCAGGAGCGAGCGCGAAAGTGTGATGGTGGTGCGGCAGGCACATGGGCTGCTCGTCGTGCCTGCCTCGTCCGGCGCTGTGAGAGGCTGCCCGTCTAGTCCGCACAGGCTCGCCGGCGCCAACCTAACCACTAACGTCGCCCATCACCACCTTGGCTCCCAGGATGCTCTTCTCGACACACTCGACCTTTCACACCCGGCCGCGAATGAGGCGGCGTTGCCCCAGCTCCTTTGACGCCTCTCAAATGCCCAATCGATGCTCTGCCGTCCTATTTCGAGCAAACATCTCGGCCTTCGCCTGCCCTAAGCGCCGTTACTGATAGCCGGGCCTCCTCGCGCATCAACTTGCACACTTTGTCTGCGCTTCCTGTCGCTTCCTCGCTCGTCGTCCTTTTTCGTCGCCCATTCCTGTGCTTTGCTGTGTCTCATCCTGTCTGTCTGCCCTCTACTCTTCAGCTGCTCGTTTTGGCTCTGCTGCAACAATTGCCCGCCACCGCTCCCCCCCGTCCATCCTTGCTCCATCACAACCACCGACCGAGGCGGGGCCAAGCGGTACCCTCCTCCAGACGCCGTGGAGCTGTCCGCGCATCGCCCGTCTAGCGCGCTCTTGCTCTCTGCAGTGAGTTGCAAACTTGCCTCCTTCTCCTGCACGCTCCTCCTCCTACATCTGCGTCTTCCCCCAGATTCCCCCTCCTCATCTCTCTCTGTGCCTCTTTGCAAACCGGAATGCGCTTCCTGCGCCCTGGCGGAACATACCCCGACTAACCACCATCCGACCTCCGCACAGATCCAGCTCTCACCATGTCGACTGGATTGAGGCAGCGCGCCAACTCCAATTCTATCAAAAGCAATTCGGTCCACTCCAACGATGTCAAGCTCAAGCCCCCGACGCCCGGCCAGGACGAATTTGCTTTTGAGCCCTGTGCAGCCACCGGCTCCTTCCTGCTCTACGCCCAGCGCAACGTAATCCTGTGCCTTCACCACGATACCCTGGCTGTAGAGAGACGTTTTGAGAGACACCGTGAAGACGTCTCGTGGATATCTGTCGACACAACCAGTGAAAGAGGCGCGGGCCGATTGGTAGTGTCGTATGACGCCGGCTCCACCGCCATTGTGTGGGACCTATTCACGGGCGATGAAGTAGCTCGCTTTGCGTCATATGAACAAATCAGGGTCGCAACCTGGATGAGAAACGGAAATGTTGCTTTTGGTGAGTCTCTTGGGGTGCTGTAGTTGCCGTGTAATCGGCGCCAAGGTGCTAACGAGTCAACCAGGAAATGCTCAGGGCAACATCATACTCTTTGAACCCTCAACATCCGAGCACCTCTCGGCAAGGACCATTTTTGACCCCATCACAGCACTCGCACCCGCCGCAGATTGCAGGACATTTGCCATTGGGTGCGTTCCAGAGAGCTTTTGGTCCATCTCCTGAGCCCCTTTCCACTGACTTGCTCCAGTTACCTCAATGGATCCATACTGATTGCAACTCTGCAACCTTCCTTTACCATTCTTCACACCCTCACTACTCCCAGACATCCTTCACCCGTTGCGGGTCTGGCCTGGCATGGCTCATCATCCAAGCAAAAGTCGGAGATGCTGGCGGCCCAAACCGCAGATGGTGATCTCCGCGTGTGGAGTGTACCCAAGGCACCTCATGCAGGCGACAGTCCCTGTGTGATCCGCGTTCTCAACCAAAAGGAGCAACGGGAGCCTGGTCCCTGCTGGTTTGCCTGGTCAAAGAATGGCCGCATTGTGCAGTATACTGAAGGGTATGTATCACACTGATCACCTGACCTTTCTGAGCTGATGATTGTCACTGCAGGCAAACCTGCGCCTGGGATGTTCGTACAAAGAGAGTTTCCTACGAAACTGTACCCACGGCTGATGGCATTGCCGCTATTTGCAACTACGGACCCACTGCCACCCTTTTCACTATTGGACGCAACTCGAGTATCCAGCAATATGACCTCAATCCTAGCAATGGCCCAGCAACCATGGTTGCTAATGTTCAGCATGCTCCCGCCAACACACCGCCATCCCCACCAATCTCCCTAGATGAGCAGAAGAAACAGATGGAAACCCCACTCACTGCACTTCCCGCCAAGTCATTGCCGATAACGCTATCCGAATCCGAGAGCAGCGCGGACGAGGGCGTCGTTATGTCGCCGCTGCAGAAGATTGCTCAAGAGATGGATCAGTTGGAAGAGGAGCGCCGCGATCGTGTTGGACCCCTGAGTCCTGTTTCAAGTCGAGGCTCTCAGAGCTCGCGGTCATCTGGAAGCGGCCGTGCTCCACGTTACCGATACGACAGGCCTTCACAGGGCTCCCAACGCTCTACGCGGTCCAAGAGCTCTGGCGGCTCAGGTACCATTTTCTCTTCGGGCACATCTTCGCTCATGGGTACATCAACACGTGAGAGTGTGTCAATCCGGTCGTTATCATCAACCGCATCATCATCTCGTTATGCAACTTCAGGGCTACGAAAAGAAGTTCTCCGAAGCCCTGAAGAGGCTCAAAAAACCGAGCATATGGACCTCTTTCCCTTTACCAAAGCCCGGCTTGGCGATGTTCCCTTCCGCCCTTCGGACCTCGGACCAGAACGCACTCCGGACGACCTTCGACTCAACATGCTCAAAGTTGTCTTTGGCTGGGACAATGACATTGACGAGCTAGTACAGGATGAACGTAAGATTCCCTTAGTATCTTGTTACAGACTCGAACTGACAATTTTATTTAGTTGCACGTCACCCACCTGGCTCTGCTGCTGCTGTGCTCCTTTCCAAATGGTTGGGTGACCTCGGTGCTGACCTTATGGCGTCCATGGTTGGTTCAGAGTCGATGACTTCCTCCGACTGGATGCTGCTGGCTCTGAGCAACATGGGTCAGGGTTCGCAGAAAAAGGTCGGTGAGGCCTTTGTACAGCGCCTCCTCGAAAAGGGCGATATTCATCCTGCAGTCGCAATCTTCCTTGGGTTGGGCGAGCACAACGACGCCATCGAGGTCTATGTGTCTCGCAAGTATTACATGGAGGCTATATTGCTCACATGTTTAACTTTCCCAACTGATTGGCAGAGACAATCGTACTTGGTCCGGAAATGGGGTGAGTATGCCGTCGCACACGGCAAGGCCGAGTTGGCTGTAAGATGCTTCTCGTGTATGGGTCTGGAAACCACCGAGCCCTGGTTCTCGCCCCGTGCTCAGGACGCTGTCTTCTCTGCACAGAAGCAAGCACTACTCGGCTCTCAATTGAGTCCACCTTTGTCGCCACCAAGTATCGGTAGCAGCAGAGTGGCGGCTAGGATGGCTTCGCTCAAGCTGGTCACAGACTTCACCCGTGGTCCACAACCCAAGCAAATCGTCCACGAGGAGGATGACAAAACACCCATGAATGCTGGTGTCACCCCCATTGCCGAATCTGCTATCAGCCCTGCTGTTGGAAATCATGCTTGGATCGGACGCGCTACTCGTGATGCTTCTCGAGAGCCTTCTTCAGCGCGGACTGCAACACCGGGTTCTTACGGTCGGAAGCGCTTTCCCTCGCGATCCGATGCTAGTAGAGGCACGACAAACAATGAGTCTCTCGCTTCGCTGGCTATTCCTGACCGTGGCCAACGCGGTGAATCTCATCCTAGGACTGCCGTTGACAATATTGGTCGTGAAGCAGAAACCCTGCCATTTTCCACACGACGTGCAACAAGCGGCTCCAAGGATTTCGTGTTGTCTGCAACAACCTTCAACCCTGAAAAGTCGAGCGATCACCTACCGTCTCCAGCGGTAGGCGTATTCGAAGTCTTGAAGGACAAGCGCAGCGATTCACGTGCCAGCTCCAAGAGTAGAAACATCCAGGATCTCCATCTCGATATGAAGGAGACTGTTGTTATAGAGCAAGGCCCAGAGACCGGCTACACAAACAGACTGAGTCCTCCGTTGACCGGCGCAAGCATCAAGAGCGCAAAGGCACGTAGCATTGATCAATACATCAGCAGTCTTGAGGAGGCAAACCACTATGCCCAGAACCGCACCAACTCAAGAAACGAAGACAGACCTGCTTCGCGCACCGCGCGCACACGCAGCCGCAACCGTGAGGACTCACAGAACCGTGGGCGCTCTGGTGTGCGTTATATTCACCCTGCAAAGCGCTCTCCTTCATCGCCTGTACCAATGTCTCCAGAGGATGCAGGCATCTACTCTTCTACCAAGAAAGAGGCTGGCACCAACACGGAAAACTTTGATGATGAGAGGTTCTACAAGATTGGCATTGCATCTCCTGTAGTTACTGAATCAGTTGCCAGCACTCGTACCGCAAGAAGCCGAGTGCGTCATGGAGCGAGCAAAACCAGATCCTCTTCCAAGACAGCAGGACAACGCACAGAATCGCCTGAAGGGGCCGCACGCGCCCGCAGCAAAGGTGCCAGCCGAGCGTCAAGCCGTCGTCCAGCAGATTATCGCGGCCGGAGTGCCACACGTGGGGAGAATTCGCCCGTATCCCCTCAACCTATGCATCGGGAAGAATCTGAATCTTTTCTTGACCAAGAACTTGCTCGTCCGCGCCAAAGGAGCAGCAGCCGTCGTGCTGTGGAAGGTGTCACAAGCAGCCGTCGTGAGGCTTCTTCTGAGCGCCATGCACCACGCGACCGATCCATGAGCCGAAAGCCTACGCCAGTGCTGAGGGAGTCCAGTCGCACCCGAGTCCACACGCGAGACCCATCTCCCGAATCCTTGACTTCGGGACGGTCAGGTGCCTCACGCATGCGCCCCGGAGCCTTGTCGAAGAAGGCACTAGCTGCTCGAGAGCTAGAGGAGCGTAGGCTGTCCCTGGCTCGACGACCCTCTGCTCCAATCATTCCACACCCTGGCGATCTTGCTTTCCGACCCGTCTCCCACGAGCGATCGCACACCGACGACATGCTGAGCTCAGTATCTATGTATCGAGACCCTATCCAGAGAAGCCAAACTGCGGACCCAGAGATCAGCAAAAGGTACTCGCCTACGAATCGAGCTGCGATTGGTCCAACCTCGACGACATCTGTGCCCATTGGCCTGCCAGCAAATCCACGTGCCATGCGCCACCCTCGATACATGACTGCTGATCCAAACGAAGAGGACATCCCTGCTGTGCCAAGTATCCCCAATGACATGCAATTTGCCCAAGGTTCTCCACGCGCACAGGAAGACGACATCGGCCCTCTTCTTCCTGCAACAACGTTTGGACAGCCCATTTCACCTCAACGGTCAATGTCGGCTCCTCCCCAGGATATGCAGCTGCCGTCTAGCTCGTATGTCTCCCCCACATACCCCGTAGTTGGTCGACGCCCTTCTCTGGGGGGATCCCGCGGTCATGCTCGACAAAACACAATGCCCGAAGTTTTGCCTCCACCCAACTACAAGCGCCATAGCCCACCTCCGATTACAGCCAGCATTGCCGAGACCATCCATGAAAGCCAGGTTGTGGTTTTGGCTCCGGACGAGACGGCGCCCCCTCTGCTATCTCAGCTTCAGCATTTGGCAACTCCACCACCACCGCCTCCACCACCGCTAAACATTGGCGGTGTTGGCATGATCAACATTGCCATTGAGGGTAACAGCCCAGGCGAGAAGCCCACGGAAATGTCGCCTACAAACCCCTCGACCTCTAGCTCCCCACATGCTCACCGACGGGGACGCGGTAGTGTGAGCGAGAATCTTGGTATGACTTTCAAGCGGGTCACTGAACGCATGCGTAGCACTAGTCGCGGGCCTCAACGCGCAAAGTCGCCGCCAATGACCCGTGCCGAGGTATCTCCATATGAGAGTGTGCCCGAGTTCTCCTTTCCACGGGGTCCAGGTGCCCGCTCTCCCCCTGCAGATGGCAGTCATTCTGATTCCTACGTGAACCAAATCCCACCACCTCCACCTCCTCCACCGCCCTACCCTCAGCCCATGGAGCAAGTCATATCTCCAGAGAACAGCCAGCCTTTCTACAGGAACCCCAAGGAGCTCCGCGCCAATATGCCACCAGACACACTTCAAGCCGGTGTGTACCAAGGTGGCGAAACCCCCATGATTTAATCTTCGAGCCGGGTACAAGAAATTGCGCCCTCTTTTTTTTCACGCATCTTAATTGTACAATTGACACGACGGTATGACCAATTTGCATTCTTGCACTATCATTGACCTGTTTATGGCACAAGCATGTTGGGGTCTCCCGAGCAATGTCTTGTTGAGCGTATAGCATTTGTTTCTTGTTTTTCTTTTTGCTTCTATTCTTTCTCGAACGTCATTAGCGGGAGGCTGAGTCTAACTTTTTTTTTGTTCTCTGTATTTACGTTTTCTTTCGTGTATTCAACCTTTTTTTTCTATCTCTATCAATGTTTCGAGAATATCAAAAGAAGAACTATTTACGCTTCGCGGCGGGAAATGTTTTTTGTGTCGATTTGATACCCTTTCTTTCTTGCAAGTTTAGTTGGGGTAGTGTAGTAGGTAGTAGGGTAGTCTTGAGTTTAGGGAGAAAAGGAAATTTGCATTTTTTTGATGAGTTGAGTTTTGATGCTGTTGTGTTGTGATTGTTCGTGATCAACGAGGCCTTTGTCGTCAGCTGTCAAGTCTGATTGTATCAATCTTGCCTGTTGTTCTTACTTGATGGTGCAGTATCTCGTCGTGATAATCATGTTGTATTTCATGGACACTATACTACTTTGCAGTCAAGCAAGACCTGATTTGCTCATCACACATGCCACAACTCATTGCCGCAAAAAGAAAGTCTATCACCGAAATTATATGCTTTTTTTTCACAACCTCTGTGGTGCAAAAAAGGCAAGGCCTAGTACAACGAAGTCCCAGAATGGGTACCCTTTACCCTTTTTTTCTTCTTTTTTTCTTCTTCCTATACATAGTTCTTTCAAAAAGAATTTATAACTAGGTTTTTCTACTACTTGATATATCCCCCTCATCGAGCGTTGCTTAATGAGACTTCCTCAACAACAATTACGACAACAATGATGATGATGATGTTAAATATAAGTACTAACTATAGTTGTTCAAGTTGATATATATACCCACAACCCTAAAAAAATCACTTGCATACAAAAACATTCCGATTCGTGGAATTAACCCGCCTAACCTCACCCACCTCCCCCCCCCCCCCTATCTTTCCTAATCGTCTAGATCGAAGGCGTAAGCTGACTGTACCTTTTTCTTTTCTTTTATTTTTCCTGCTTCGATCTCGGCTGAGGGCGATGGGGAGACTGTGATGTTTGTGGCGGTGTGTATATATGTATATGTATATATATATATGTGTGTGTGTGTATGTGTATCTTCGATGCTTCACTCTTGCGTGCATCGCACGTACGTAAGCCGTAAAGTGTATTGTACGGTGTATCTCTCTCAAAAAAGTTAATCTATATGTAACCGACAAAACCCTACTAACAAACGTTTCTTGCTTACCATACATGAAGACAAGGGGGGGGGGGGAGAGTTGGGTTAATGAGTTTAGATGGGGTTTAGCTTTTGGGAGAGTGGAAATTTGCAGGTGTAGAGTGGGTTGGTGGGTGTAAATTAGGATGGGATTCGGTCCGGTGAGACTGCGGGTGGGCGCGGTATGATAGGCTGAGGAGAGGGGAGAGGGAAGAGGTCGCGTGCGAAGTGAATTTGGGTGTTGTGCTGGACTGGAGGTTTGTGTTTTGTTGTCTCCATAGTGTGTGGGGGTGGGTGGGTGCATGGACAAGGGAGATGGGAATATAGTCAAGAGTGAAAAAGTGTTATTTTCGCATCACAGGGTTTTTTTTAGTCTTGATCATTTAATACATGAGATGGCCGAGTAAAAAACAAAAAGGCGTCAAGCAATAGGAGAGAGAGATAATGGAACATGTCTCTTTGCCTCACTCTCTCTCGACTGCAAGTTAGTTTTACTACAATATGGCGGCACGGCTGCCTCCGTCCCGCATGTAACATGGACCATCTCACGTCATGCCTAAGGCGCCTCTTTGCGCAGAAATTCGCAAAATTAGTAAATCCCACCGCCGGTGCTATTAATATCATGTAAGCTCTCCCGCCCCTTGCGACACATGCAACCTGGACAGTTCGTCAGAGGTTCCAACGTCTGGCAGGATCCAATTAGCGACGGTCCTTTTGTAAGTGGTGCGAAGGCGTTGGTTTAATTACACTTGATGACTAGATGGCATACTTAGATCAAAGGGTAAGTAGCATGGTGGGGCCTTTTCTACATGTGGTTCATAGTGAGACGGGTAAGCGTAAGACTCTTTTGTGATGAGGAAGCAAAATGAAGAAGGAAAAGTTAATCATCATCATCATCGTGGAAATGAATCCGTAGCGATGTAGCGGCTTCTGTTCCTCTCGACCAGACCTGAACCTATTCGGGCTTGTTCTTCGTATTTAACCTTTTTGACCTTTCGGTTCGGAGGACTGAAGGCCGGAGGGCGTGTAGGTGACTACAAGTATCGAGCTTCAATCGCGAAAAATGAAGGAAGAATCACAGCAATTCGCAACATCTTTGTAGATATCTATCTCTATTCACTCTCTCAAGCTCTCTCTGCTTCACATTCCTTTATTCCTACATATCAGTCCAAACGACCCGAGATTTCCTCACACATTATTCAAAAGATTCTAATTTTTGGTTAAAATGCGTCCTTCCGCTATCACCCTCTTCGCCCTTGCGGTGACGCCCATCTCCGCCGTGGACATCTCGCCTCGTGCAGGCACCTGCCCTGCTGTTTGGCAGACTATCGCTGCCGATCTCACGAATCTCTTCCGAGGTTGCAACAAAGCAGCTCGCTCAGCCGTTCGCGCTGTGCTCCACGACTGCTTGCCTGATGGTTGCAACGGCAGCTTGATTCTTTCCCAGGAAGAATGCTCACGAGTCGAGAACCTTGGACTGCAAGCGCTTTGCACGACACTCAACCAGAAGCGTATTCAGTACCGTGTTGGTGCTGCTGACATGGTGCAATTTGCTGGTGCAATGGCACTTTCAGCATGCCCGCTCGGCCCCCAGGTTCAGGCGCTTGTGGGCAGAAAAGACAGCCCACAAGCTGCACCACGAAACGGCCTACCCAGGAGCTCGGATACTGTCCAAAAGATTCTGAGCATGTTCGCGGCCAAGGGATTCTCCCCTCAAGACGTGGTTGCGCTACTTGGAACACACAGCATAGCGATTCAGTTCCAAGATGATCCCTCGAGAGCTGGTGCATCACTCGACTCGACGCCAGCTGTTTGCGACATTAGGTATTACGCAGAGACAAAGGCCGGAACTGCGCCTTATTCTCTTCGGAGCGATCGTCTCATGTCCAGCGCGGCCGAGGTGCGTATTCTACATGCTTTCAAGACGTTTGATATAATGATAAGAAACTGACTAGTGTTGAATCATAGACTTATAGATCATGGGCCGTCTTCGCAAAGTCGACCGCGCTATGGGCCAATGCTTTTACAAGTGCATGGAACCGGTTCGCAGTCATTGGCAACAACGTACAGACTCTCCAGGACTGCTCTCATCTTGTCCCCAAGTCCAGGGTTCCCCGTGCCAGACAGGTGGCTCATGCACAGATGATGGAAAAGTTGACCAAGAAGTTCATAGAAAAGGAGCATTAAGTCAGAGGATGGATAAGACTGTATATAGCTTGATGTGATTACTCTGAGTTCCCTTTGAGAGATACAAGCGGATAGAAGGTCTCGTCAATCATATCTATAGTAATCGCTTCTCTAGACGCCACCTTCACTTGTCTTATCGAGGTCCCATGATTACTGGTAGAAATCCATGTTCAGCTTATACACATTTGTTGCACGATAATGTGTGTTGTGTGCGACTACATAGTGATGCACTTGGCTAAGTCAGATACATTGACGTGGCTGGTATCGATGACGGGCGGCTATTCTAGACGATTGAAGACTGATGCGGTACTCTTCTGTTGTAACAAGATTGTGAGTCTCTGCAACCATGAACGTTGATCAAGTTACATTCTCCATGGTCTTTGTGCGACATCCAGTGTCCTTGTTTGCTTCCAACACAGGAGAAACCACAATCCTCTCTTCATGTTGCAACGGGGGCAGGGCCAGGTGGAGCAACGGTAGGAGCAGAATCGCCAGCACTTGGAGCGGGATTGGCGTTGACCTGACCTCCACCTCTTGCGGCCCCACGGCCACCCCGTCCTCCACGGGGAGCAAAGTTGGTGCGACCTCCGCCACGAGCAGGGCCTGGTGGAGTGGGGCCATTGAAGCGAGGATTCCTGGCCACTTTTTCCTTTCGCTCGAGTACCTGGACAGCGCCCTGGGCAATCTTGATTGGACTCGCAGCCATGGCCTTTTGAAGACCTTGAGGCTCAGTAAAGTCGACGTAGGCGAAGCCCTTGCGCTTGTCGATTTCGACCTTTTCAATGGCACCAAAGAGCTTCATGGCTTCTTCGATGAGTGGCTCGGTGATGCCCTGGCTGGGGTTGGCATGCTTGAGAAAGGCTTGTTTGCTGGTAGGCGCGGGGACAGACTGTGCCGGGGCAGCTTTTGAGGTGTTGTTGGCCGCAGGGGTCGGAGTACTGTCTGCTTTTGCAGGAGGAGCCTGCGGCTGCGCTGAAGCAGGGCTGTTTCTAGCGGCAACAGGCTCTGATGGTGGGGCTCGTGAGGCGGCTGGGCCTTTTGGTGTTGTTTGTGCCTGAGTGGGCTGGGGCTTCTTGAGAATCTGAGGAGCGGGCGTTTTTGCTGGTGTCTGTGACTTGACTTCGGTAGTCGAAGCCTTATCATTAGCCTTGTCGCCCTGGTTCGCCTTGAACGCACGTCGTTCGGCACGGGTTGGGCGTTCCTTTCTGTTTGGGTGGGCAGACTTGTCTGGGGTAGCGGATACGGCTGGAGGGGTAGCGGCAGTGTCCTTAGCTTTGTCGTCAGATGGCTTTGTTTCCTTGGCTGGGGGAGCAGCATCGGGTGTGGCGGACGTAACCTCACGCTTGGTGCCACGACGACGGTTGGGGGCGGGTGATACTCCAAGGTCGCGCTGGAGCATCGACTTTGCAAGTGCGACGTTTCCGCGCTTACGCTCTGGGGCTGGACTTGCGGAGGCCTTGTCGGCCGGGGTGGCAGCAGCAGATGTCTTCGAAGAGGCAGCTTCCTTGTTGAGTATCTTGACGGCATCCTTGGTGGCTTGGGCCTTGTCGGCCTTGTTTGAACGGCGGGTCTTGTCGGGGGCGGTAGGGGCATTCTCCTTTGTCGACTTTGTCAAGATCTTCTTTTCGGCGCGCTCTGCGGCATCCTCCTTGGCCTCTGCACGAGCCTGTCGGTTAGGCTTTGCATTTGGCTTGTCCCTGTTTGCCTTTTTCTCACGGAGTGCCTCGATCAGAGGCGTCGTTTTGACCTTGTCCTTGGGGGCTTCGCTTTCTGGGGCAGGGGGTTTGGTGATGGGGTTGGTGAGGCTCTCGAGAAAGTCCTTGAACTCCTGGTCCTGGTCGATGGTGCCCTGGCGGTTGTCGTTGCGACGGCGGCCACCAGGCATCTTGGGGTAGGGAGCATACTCAAGCGTAGGGGGGCCGACGAGGACGGGGTCCTGCCACGACTTTGCAGCATCGTGGAAGGAAAGAGCACGAACATGATCGCCGAGGGCCTTTACGTGGTCGGGCTTGGTGACGTGCAGGTAGGCGCGGGCGGGCTTCGAGGGCTTTGCGGCGTCGGTGGAGATTTTGCCTTTGCGGTAGCTGAGCCAGTCAATCTTGCCGACGCCCAATTTCCAGTCGTCGCCCAGGACATTGATAAACTCTTGTTTGGTCAGACCCGGAGGCAGGCGACGACAGATGAGCTTGAGGCGAGGCTGCGGGGGCTTCTGGCCGCGGGGCGTGTGGGCTGTTTGTGATTTTTGAAGCAGGGCGACGGGCAGGACGCCGGCGCTGGGGGGTGGAGGAGGGGCCATGGCAGTGCTTGGGACTGCCTGAGGAGCCGGAAGGATCACAGAGATTGAGGGTGCTTATGGCGAGTGTGGTGGTTGTGGCAGTGGGGGAGCGAGGTGGTGATGGCGGTCGTGGTAGTGGTGGTGGTGGTGGAGGAGGGGAGAGGGGCGGGTGGTGCGAGCGGACATTGGGTGTCGAATAGGCAAGAAGGACGGTGGCAGTGAATGGCAGTAGCAGTGGCAGCTTTCTTGTTGTATGTACGCGTGGTAGGGATGCGGTATGGGTAGTCGTCGTGGGCCGTAGCACTGCGCGGCTGCTGCAGTCGAGTCGAGTCGATGTTGAGGCAGCGGCGGCGCCAGGCTTGGAGGGCAGAGCCGCCCGCTCCCCCATCCCATCAGCCCCACGCACGCATGCCCCGAGCCCCCGAGCCCGAACCTCTGCCCTGTCCTGCCCTGTCCTGCCCTACGTAGTACATTCACCCACACGCCCACACGCCCACACCTCCTCTATCCATATACCCACACCAGCGCTCTCTCACCTACCCACCCGCCGCACACATCTACAGCCCCCATATATATACACACATACATACACATTCCCTCTCTCGCTACCCCGCCATGGGCAAAGATCACGACGTCCCACAGCCAGGCCCTGCCCGCCTGGCAAAGGGCGCGGGCCCCGATGAATGGCTCGAGCAGGCCAAGCAATGCAAGTACCTGCCCGAGGCCGACATGAAGCGCCTCTGCGAGATTGTCAAGGAGTGCCTGATGGAAGGTGAATACGCCGCGGCCGCGCCTCGTCCTCCATACCATTAACACGCCGCCCCTTCCCAGAGTCAAACATTCAGCCCGTCCGCACCCCCGTCACGGTATGTGGTGATATCCACGGCCAATTCTACGACCTTCTCGAGCTCTTCCGCGTCGCCGGCGGCATGCCCAGCGACACGCCCACAGCGCCCCTCACCCAGCCAGTCACCATCCCCAGCACAATCAACCCGGCCGACCTCGAGCCCCCCACTAGCATCACAGACCCAAAAGTAAAGCGCAAGATGAAGCGCAGGTTCCAGCGCGACCCAAACTACACGGGCCCCGCCAGTCCCCCCGGCGGCGACGGCGACGAGGATGCCGATGACGACGACGAGGAAGAGCGCGGCCGCAGCCGGAGTGTCAACGACCGCCGCAGCTTTGGCTCCGCCTCGGACGCCGACTCGAGCAAGAACACCGTTGGCGGAAACGGCCAGCAAAACTTCATCTTTCTCGGCGACTTTGTTGACCGTGGCTACTTTAGCCTCGAGACCTTTACCCTTCTCATGTGCCTCAAGGCAAAGTAAGCCCGCCCAACAAGAAACTATGACGCATGGCCATGCTGACCTCCCCGCCCCAGATTCCCAGATCGCGTGACGCTAGTACGCGGAAACCACGAATCCAGGCAAATCACTCAAGTCTACGGCTTCTATGAAGAGTGTCAGACCAAGTATGGCAATGCCTCGGTATGGAAAGCTTGCTGTCAGGTCTTCGACTTCCTGGCCCTCGCTGCCATTGTTGACGGCAAAGTCCTCTGCGTTCATGGCGGACTGAGCCCAGAGATTCGAACACTGGACCAGATCCGTGTTGTCGCCCGCGCCCAAGAAATCCCCCACGAGGGTGCCTTTTGCGATCTTGTCTGGAGTGATCCTGAAGAGGTGGACACATGGGCAGTGTCGCCTCGAGGTGCGGGTTGGCTATTTGGAGACAAGGTCTCTTCAGAGGTATCGTGGACACGTGACTTTGTTGAAATCGTACACAGGCTAATTTTTGCCCAGTTCAACCATGTCAACGGCCTGCAGCTCATTGCGCGAGCTCATCAGCTAGTCAACGAAGGCTACAAATACCACTTCAAGGACAAGGATGTCGTAACGGTGTGGTCGGCGCCAAACTACTGTTACCGCTGCGGCAATGTTGCCTCCATTATGAACCTTGGCGAAGACCTCAAGCCCGAGTTCCAAATATTCTCGGCCGTTCCCGATCACAAGCGAGCCGTACCGGCAGGCCGTGGAGGCCGGGGCGAATATTTCTTGTAAGAGAAAAAAAAGGGGGGGGACGAGGGGTTTTCTGTAGAAGAAAAGGACTAGTGCATCGCATATGAAAACGAGAGAGACGAGGACGATGATGACGACGAGAAATGACACTTGGGCGGAGGAATGAGGGGGGATTGACATGAGAGAGCATGTCAATGTATATATACCTATATCCGCTGGCATTGTTGCCACCCTTTCCCTTTTTTTTCGCCGCGACGAATGGACGAGGAGAAGCCGTTGAATACCCCGGAGGCTGGTTGAGAGAAAACTGAAGACATGGCTCACGTTGAGTGATGCTGTGCATGGAGTGTAGTGTACGATATTTGGCGTGGATGATTGTGGTTTTATTTTGAACAGGTAGTTTGCAAGGATACGCATGCATTGTTTTTGTTTTCTGGATGAGTCAAGTGATAGAAGGGTGTATGAATTTGATGCATTTCAAAGAGTTGGTCTTAGATGACCGTAGTGGCCTTTTTCCTTCTTCTTGTTGTATTTTTTACATGCTAATGAAAACAGACACAGCACCCACGACTCCGACCATTAGACTCCACGACACAGTGGAGACGACTGCACTACCAACATAGGCGACCTCTGGGGTGCCAACCTGTTTGACGCCATCAATCCTGCACACCGTCTTGCAGCTCTTTTCCTTCCTCTTTACATTTCTCTTTTTGTCGTCCTGCTGTTGCTCACCCTCGTACGGTCCACTGGTGTTGAAGGCCATGTC
The DNA here is from genome assembly GCF_000523435.1 of Bipolaris zeicola 26-R-13. Classification (NCBI taxonomy): domain Eukaryota; kingdom Fungi; phylum Ascomycota; class Dothideomycetes; order Pleosporales; family Pleosporaceae; genus Bipolaris; species Bipolaris zeicola. The sequence goes on from NW_006912171.1 coordinate 27,368, forward strand.
GATCCACTGGATGTGAAACTCTGCACTATCGCCGACGCTCATGTTGCCGCTCCACTCCCCGCCGTCGCTCCACATGTTGAGGACGAGGTAGCTGGGCTTGCGAGGCACAGAGTAGGTATTCTGGGCCACCTGGTCGCCGTTGAGGAACCAGTAGCTCTGCTTGGGGAGCCAGTCGATGCGATGCGTGTGCCAGTCGTCCCATCGGGGCAGGTTGGCTGGGTCCAGCGACGCGGCGGCAATCTCGTTGCCTGCTTTGTCCACGGATGGCTGGTTGGTGTAGCGGATCTTGTCCTTGGGGTCTTGGGTTAAGATCTCAATGTCGGACTCGTTGTTGTCGTCGAAGAAGGTGAAGAAGCCTGCGACTGCGCCTGAGGAGCCCTGCACGCGCCCGTACATGCGCAGAGAAGCGTGCATCAGGTTCTTTTGCTGGTTCTCCATCTCCGCTGCTGTTTGGTGTGACGACGCGCGCGTTGTACGCATCGCCAGGTACGATGTGTCTTGCTCGGATCCGAGATAGATGTTTGCGGGCGAGTTGGTCAGTGGTACAGGGAAGTCAGAGGTAGCATCTTTGCTCCAGTTTTGGATGCCCCAGTCGAAGTTCCAGGCATCGCTGTTGAACAAGTCGGGCTGCCATGTTGGTAGTTGTGCAGCGTTTTGCGACTGGTTGATCGTTGGTGGTGATTGGTCGAGGGCGCCGGGTAGGTTGCGAAAGTCGTAGAAACGGTAGTATTGAAAATAGGATGGATTCTTGGCCTCTGCCCCGGACGAAACCATGTAGCAGTCACAGTCTGCATTGTTGTCTTTTGGCGTTTCGCTCATGCTGCTGGTGTAGGGGCTGGTGGCGTGAGTGGGCGAGACGAGCAGAGCGGTTAGAGGAAGGAGCAGGGCTCCAAGGGATGGGAAACGAGACATGTTGGGAGAGTGAACAAGATGCTTTGATTTCCGTAGAGGCGTAGATGAAGAAGAAGTACAAGTACAGTGTATGGAGAAGAAGAACAGTCAGGTGGTTGATGGACAACGGACTAGGTAATTAGGGTAGAGGTAGTACAAGAGTGAATGACTGTTAGTAAGGAATACACCGGGAAGAGAAAAATCGAGGAAGATAAATGGGTTGATCGAATAGCTGCGGTGTTGTACAGAAGAATACTTGACGGCGACGACGAGGACGCAGAGAAAAGGGCCCACGAACAAAGAGGCACGATGAGTGTGGATTGAGGTGCTAGTATATTATACGGAGTATTGATTCAAACGGGCAAGGTAGGAAGGAGCAGTGGAGCCTCGCAAGCGCCACCCGCCAGGCTGGACGGGGCTACACTGTGTTTTTGTGTGTGTGCGTGTGATTGTGTGTGCCTGGCCTTCCCCTCAAATCACCACGCCATGAGGCGCAGCTACCAAACCACCATTCCCACCACCATCACATGCTTCGACGACATGACGATGACGACGACGACGACGAGACGACGACGATGACAGTGAAGATGAAGAAACAGGCCAGAGAGGTCAATGAAAGAGGAGGGCAAACACAAGACAATCCTCTTTTCCACTGCATTCATCTTCTGTTGCCCGCCGCCCTGGGCCGGCAGCCGGCATGGATTGTTCGAGGCGTGTGGTTTGGGACGAGGGGTGCAACGGATACGGATGCACACGCGCCCCTCGCCGGTTGTGCTTAGCCTGTTTCTGGCAACGCCTACAAGCTTAGAACGCGCTTTATTAAAGTAAACCACGCGCGCGTTTCAGTGTACCGCTGGTTGGCGTCGTTTATTCGAATGGCCATGTGTTTCTCTTCCGCGCCAGTCCGCTCGTCGGGCTTGGCCATGGCTTGTGAGCTGTCGCTAAGTCCAAGAGGCGTAGTCTTGTTGGCAAGACTCGTATATGTAAGTTCAATCACAACAACAATTCAGTCCGAGTGAGTTTGTCGAGTCGTGCTAAAACAAAAGGTTATAGGACAGGATCCTTTTGGGAAACTCACCAGCCACAGTCCCGCACCCCCCTGTGCTCCACTCGGCCTCTGGCACACGCCAATGCGAGTTCCTCGCCCGAAATAGCATCCGGAGCCCCTAGGCCAATATTGCTTCCAAGCACCCGCCAAGCTGCTGCCCACCAAGCCAGCAATTCAGCCAGCGTCTTTGGCCGGTCGTGGTGGAGTCGAATGACATGGCAAACAAACGTCTGACACGGTGCGGGCCAAAGATCTATATCTAGTCATACACACGCAAATCTATCCACGACTACATTTCGGTGCATTGGCGCCGTCTGGGGTGCGCCCGCCCAATGACGTTTCTTCTGCACGTCCAACGCGACGCACAGGCAGTCAGACGGATGCATGCCATCCACTAGCTCATCACTGTTTGGACCTCTGTTTGGACCTCTGTCCAGTCCTGCCTTGCCGCCCACGCTCCATGGCCTTGTCGCGGTCAGTACTTACATATTTGAGTACATACATAGGTACCACACCTACAGACATGTCTACTGTACGGGCACCATGGTTCAACTGCCCAATTCTCATACTATTTACTCCCGTACCACATATTTCGTCTCTCAACTTCTTGCTTAGGATACTGCTTCAACTATATATCCTACTAGTACCTTCTTTTTGTTCTAAAAAAAACTCTTACAGTACTCCTATAACCAGTCAACAAGTATACAGTAACTTGGTTGGCTGCCATACAACGAGAGCTTACAGCGCCAATTTGATCGTCAACGTGCATACACACTTGTCGGCATCTGGTAGAGTAGTCGATCCATCATGACGACACATCACCACCAAGACTAGTCGTCTTGGCTGCTGACAACAGTTTCACTCCAAGCACATGTACCATGAGCACCTCTCGTCCCGTTATACCAATTCGTACTATACACACTATCGAGAGTTTGACTCGAAAAAAAAAGATACAAACCGCCATACGATTGTTGAATGAGCATATGCAACCCATCATCATCCATGGACCAATGTCTGGCTAGGGCGAGATGTCTTGATCCTCAACAGTACCTACTCCACTGCTTACGGGTGCCCTGAATTCCGCCCCTCAAGCAGCGCCACTACCATCAGCGTTCATGCACATCACATATCCTTTTCCCTTCTACTTAAGACAACCCCCCTGTCCTCCTCCCTCCTTTCTTCACGCAGTCAGATCGCTACTCTTCTAGACCCCACCCTGAGCAATAATTAATCTGCAATTCTACTTTCTTTTACTTTTTTGTCGTATCCAGCTAAAAGCAATATTGCATTTGAAACCCCTGGTCTAACAGAATGCGTTTCTCACACGTCGTTGCTGCCTCATTGGCCGGACAGTTTGTCGCTGCCCATGGAACAGGCATGGAAGGCATGCCCAAGACGTTTGGCATGCCGAAAGAGCTACGCGCTAGAAACCCTCTCGCTCGCCTCCAAACTCTCTACGCTGCTCATTCTGCGCCTGCTCTTGACACGAGGCAGGAAGTCGAACGCTGTGGTCCGGCAAACGGCAATCAAAAATGTGCTGGAAACGATTGCTGCTCAGCAGCCGGTTACTGCGGCACTACAAAAGATCACTGCAAAGCACCCGACTGCTTGTTCAACTACGGCCCTGGATGCGACGCCAACAAGACCCCATCCGGCGCGAGCACACGCAATGTCCCCCGGCCCAAACTTGGCAGCATTCCTTATGGTGGTGCAGGCATCTACGCCTGCAAAAACCCCGGCACAGTAGCCATCACATACGACGATGGACCTTTCTCCTACACCGAGTCCATCATGCAGCAGTTTGAGGCAAGAGGAGGCCATGCTACTTTCTTCGTTACCGGCAACAATCTTGGCAAGGGCGCCATTGACCAACAATGGGCTGGCGTTGTGCAGAAGATGTACAACAATGGACACCAAGTAGCGTCGCACACATGGAGCCACCAGGATCTCTCCATCATTAGCAGGGAACAGGTCTATGACCAGATGGTCAAGAACGAAATGGCCATTCGCAACATCATTGGCCGCTTCCCGACCTACATGCGTCCGCCCTATTCGTCGTGCAATGGACAGTGCCAGGAAATCATGGCTGAGCTGGGCTATGTCATTTCTTATTTCGATCTCGACACTGATGGTAAGTTTTCTTCAAACTCTCTTATCAACATAACAGTATTTCTAACACAACAAAATAGACTACAACAACCTTACCCCTGCGAAGATGGAGACTTCAAAGAACAACTTCAAGCAAGCTCTCGACACGCGCAGCGACAACAGGCTGGCTATTGCACATGATATTCACCAGCTCACTGCTGATACCCTTACGGGCTACATGCTAGATTACCTCTACAGCAAGGGCCTTCGCGCAGTCACCATGGGCGAGTGTATGCAGGATCCCGAGGAGAACTGGTATCGCCAGGGCTAATTACTCTTGGGCTGAGGGATCGTTTTGATGACTTCATCTTCTGTGTAGAAATTGGTCGTTGGTGTTTGTATTTGTCAAAAGGTAGAAGAGATGTTCTTCAAATTAATGATATGCTTATGTGGCTGGGAAAAAGGCATTGTATAAACATACCCAGAAACGAAAAGACAAATGGTTACGTGATGTTGTGTCTCTTCCACTTTGGAAAATCAAGGAAAGGGTTGCGCAGTCTTATCACCAAGACACCGAAGCGCCATCCCATAATTGCGTTAAAGAAAACATCATGACTGTGCACTTGATTGACTCATAAACTCTTTTATCATTCAGGAAGTAGAAAAGAATAAAAAAATTGTATATCCTATGAAACTACATTCTCGTCTAGTCACAAAAAAAAAGACCTACCTCATCCACCGAAGAGAAAACATATACACAACTGCCAATGAGCCCCGAGAACATCTTTCCTCCTTTAACAACCAACCTTTTTACTCCCTCTCGAGCTTAAGACCACGTCACAACCGTCGATGGCTTACCAAGACTGATGCTATCATCCGGTGTAACAAGCTCATCACGCTTCTCCTTGCTCCACGTGATCTCCGTACTAGGCTTACCCAGCTCAATCGTATCCTCGGGCGTACCAACAGTGGTTGTGGACTCGCGCTTGCCCCAGGTAACGACCGTGTTGGCGTTACCCAAGTTGAAGCTATCCTTTGGCTTTTCAAACTCGACGCTGCGGGCCTTGCTCCAGATGATTTCCGAGTTGGGGGGCGTGAGCACGATGTCGTCGGGGTTGACGGGCGGCTCGTCGGTACGGGCTTTCTTGTCCTTGCTCCAGATGATTTCGGACGTGGGAGGCGAAATGTCGACGATGTCTGGGTTGGTGACTTCAGTGGCGACGCTCCTGCCCCAGGAGATTTCTGATGAGGGCTTGCCGAGCTCAATCGTGTTTGGGGGGTTGGTGATGGATAGGTTCTGGGCTTGGGTTAGTAACTGTGAAAGGGGGAAGCAGAAGGCTTGCTTCGCCTGGATGAGTACGTACGTCGGCTGATGGGACAGGCGCGGCGCTGCTCATGGCCACCAATATGCCTGCGGCGAGCATAGAGACTAGTCGGTACTGCATCTTTTCACTTTCCTTCTTTCTGTCTTTCTTTTCGCTTGACTGTCGTCTTTCTTGTTGGGTTGATGATTCAAACAAAGAGGGAAATCGAAGATCGAATTATTTTCACTGTCTGATTGCAAAGGGAAAAAAAAGGAGGGGTTTGTCTGTGGCTGGGACTGGTTTTATATAAATATATCAGATTGACTCTCGTGAGTGGCGAGTGATTGCAGCAGAAACATCGGACGCAATTTATGCACATGGTCTGAACCAAACTTTGCCCATCCCTCGTTATAGCGCAGCGTGTAGTACTTGACCGGGTGGGGCAGGTGAGGTGACTGCTGTGTTCGAGGCCATAGATACGAGATGCTTGCAATTTGGGTAAAGTACTCTATCCTTCCAGGTTCGGATTAGCGCGACAGAGAGACACGGGACCTGTTCAGCCAGAGTTTGACAGCCACACATATTGGGCGCCAAACTTTGCTGCCGCATGATGTGAGATCCGATGTTCCGAATGAAATTGTTCGCTCTTCCTCCTACACCAAAGGTTTGACGTTGATAGGCCCCGGCTTGTACCTGGAGTATAACTATTATAAGCAAACGAGCTTTCGAGGACGACAGCGTACATATTCTTCTTGACTCTTGCCTGTCCACGACAATCTTCCTGCAATATCGGACCATCTGGTATCGCTGTACTACATTCCTTCTGCATGGCTCGCAAGGTACCCTCGAATAACTAAACCCCCTAAACGTGCATGCGGTAGGGATGGATGCAGCAGCGTCGAATCCAAGTGACACGTCGTGCAGTGATTTCGCAACCCGATGTATCTTCAAGGTGGTATTCCTTCTGGCGCTACACAGCCGTTTCACTGCGCTAACCTCCAACCTTCAGCTTCGCTGTAGCCAATCCGTGTCCCAACCTGTGCGTTCAGCGTCAAACGGCTCGCATTCAATACTGCTAGTGCCAACCGTTCTCCGGCGCGAACGATAGCGCAGAATGTTCCCTCTTCATCTATTATCGGCACAGTGCGGAGAGGTGTCGCTCCTCCGGCTGCGAAGCAGAATCGTCTTGGTACACACGCCATCTGTCGTGTCCCTTGACATCCAAAGGTGGCTGATCTTTAGATTTGAAAATGTCTTGGGTGCAAACTAGATCCTGATGCCGAGCCGTTCTGGAAGCAAAAAGAATATTGATGCATTCTGAATTCTAGACCCAGATTGCGCAAATGCATATGGACTCCACGGGGTGAATGCGCTCCTGCTCAGCAGGATGCGTGGTGATATGCAGGGAAACACCGAGAGGTCTAGATCCAAAGACAGCAAGAAAATCCGGGGAAAGGAATACTTGGCTGTATAACGGCTATGAGAGTGGTGCGCACTGGCCAAGACCAGTAATCCCAGTTCACTATCAGTGTGACTGATACAGTCTCCTTGTAGTACATGTTCAGCTGTCCTTGGCTGCAGATGCAGGTGATTAGATTGAATCTGCGCGATCCAGTTAAGCGAGCATCTGAGCCCATTTGTGCGTGGTCGACGCCAATGTTGCAAGAGAGACGTAACTTGACGCAAGACTTTCGATAGCTTCGGCTGAACGTCAGGTCGTCGATTTCGGATACGATGTGCCAAGGGGTTTTGGAAAGCTTGGTGCTTGAGTGTCAGCCATGCGTTTTGGGCGACATTGTGGCAACAGCGGCAGAGGACGTCGATCCAATAGAAACAACGATAGCAGTCCCAAGTTATTTCTTGCTGATGCAAAGCCTTGACCATGCTCACTAAGTGTTCCTGACCTCGGTGATGAAGTTGTGGAAGTGGGACTGTAAATTGTGGTGCAGCGTGGGTAATCTAAATAGACAATCAGGGACAAGCATGTCCTCGGCAAGATAGCAATCGGGTGACATCTGCGGGATGGTATCCGCAAACGTTTATTCGGCTTTCCACCGTTATTAGGTGTAAGTTAAGGGATCAACATTGCTCGCATGGCGAGCAGATGTGGGAATGTATTCGCTGATTGAGACTGTGCAAGCAGCAATAGGTTATTGCAGTGATAGGGATATGGACGACTTTTCGAAGAGAAAAAAAACCATAGTTCACATTGTCGCGTACATACTCAGAGTCACCGTAAAACGCCGGCCCAATGCTCTGATATGCACAGTGGTATAAACATATGTAATGTACAGAGAGCCATAGAGATCTCATGGCTCTGGCTCTTTTGGCCTCACGCCGAACTCATGTTCGACCCAAGATGCCCATGCTTCTTTGGTATCGGCCGTATTATGCTCAATATCTCCGAAAGTATCGAACTCGTCTTGTGAGAGCGCTGCGTCATCAGTATCGATCACATCTGGCGCGACCTCTGGCCCAGAGGGTTTGGCGTCCTGGACATATTGCGACACAGCAATCATGACATTATCGGCAACCCAAGCCGGAGCCAAATATTCGTTCTTGCGCTTTGCTAAGCTCGTCGTTCGTGTAGCCGCATCAATGATGAGCTTGCGATCAAACCCTCCCCTGGCTAGATCGTTCAAGATCTGATTGAAGGCAACGGTGTTGCCAGTGATGGAACACAAGCTGAGCATGTGACTGTACGCTTTCGCCATATCGTGATGCTTCACGCGTGTCTTGATACCGTTGATCTCTTCCCACACGTATAAGCCACCTTCCCAATCAGCTCGGCGTACACAATCGCCCAACAATCTGGTTAGTCCTCGCACGTCAAGACCCCAGCCATCTGCCTTCATCTCGTAATAGATGTCTAGAGCTCGATCAAAACCAGCAAACTTGATGACACCACCTATGAGCGCACCAAACACCATGGGCGTTGGATGAACCTTTTGAAGAACCTTTTCTGGGCTGACGCGGATGAGGCGATCTTGGCTGGCCTCATTAATGCTGACATCTGGATTTGCAAGCATGAGGGCATCTTCCAAGCCCCTCATCTTGGCTACAAAGCGTGAGAAGCTGGCAGCTGCTGAGTGTCCTCCTAGCGTGTAATGATCCAGAATCTCGCGACAGGTGATCTCATTAGGTCGTATCTTGTTGGCGTAAAGTGCAGGTATGACGCGCTCAACTAGCTCCCTGCGACGCCAGCGTCTAAAGCCTACCAGCAGGGTATTGAATGTCTGCAGATCCGGAGAAGCGGAGGAAATGAGGAGATTGTGGCATATTCTTGCGACAGCGAGGGCCGCCTTCCGATCGTTGCCGCGGGGTGTTTCGCGAAGCAAGGTTTTGAGACCATCATTCAACTGCTTTGTAATGCCATAAAAGTCGCCATCGGCGTCCTGGTGATAGCTCGGAATTGCTAGGGGATTGACCCGGATGCGGGCAGTTGCAAAGTCTTCGGCAGGACTGTCTACACGAGTCTTGTAGAGTTTCTCAAGTGCATCTAAAATCTCTAAACGTGCTTCTTTGCGTTCGACTTCGGTCATGCTAACAACTTTTAGGATCTGTGGTGCCAGCTTGTTCAATTCGTCACTCGCAGTGTTCAAAAAGCGGAAAACACTAGCTTGGTGTAGCAATTCATGGATAAGAACTGCAATGGAAAGCTCCTGTATGGCCAGCTTCTTCCGAGTATGCCGTCTCCGCATGGCGTTCAGACGCAAGGCATCTGGTGCCCATAGTGACTGAGGCGGAAGGTTGTAGCGCACGAGATCCGGGCCTGTATTTGCCGGCCATTCGAGCAGCTGGGCGCCGGGGAATCTCGAATCAAAGCGTAAGTCATCCCATGCCATGTCTGCATAATCGCGAATCTGTGACTCAACCTCTTGCGTCTGCAAGACTTGATCTTCAACAAGGTCCATGCCTATGGTCCTCTGCACAGCAGCCCAGTCAAGATCTTGAGGGAGGTCGTCAAATGACAGGCCACAGATTTCAGAATGCTCGTAGGGGTGAGCACTCGTCACGTTTGGCTTCGTGTCTCTGTCGACTGGACTCTGAGCATCGATGGGCTCGTTCAGTTTGTCGAATACCTGCTCCCATTGCGTGTTCCTGGCCGCTTTGGCCTTTGCATCAACAGTCAGCCCTGCGGCAAAAATGGCTGTGTATAGGAAAGTTGATGTGGGTGTTCCGGGTGTAGACCACGAGCGACGAAAGGGCGCTGGACTGTTTGTGCGTGCGCGGACGACTGTGTTGGAGGCGCATGACATGCACCTGCAGGATCCCGGGTTTACTGTTGCCCGGGACCAAATTGCTAGCATTGCTACCGGAGCATGCTGTGCGAAGAGTGGAGGGGCGACGAGAGAGCAGGTCGCGGGTAGGAGGGCGAGACGACGCACGGTGGTAGGCGCAATGGTGCAATTGGTGGCAGATGCCTAGGGGATATGAATAAGGCGTAAGAGAGCAGGCGTGATAGTCGGTCGAAGGTGCAATGGCGGGTTGGCTGAGTAGTAGAAAGCAGTGGGACGATGGGAATATGACGATAAAATCTTAGCGCACCCGCTGCTAGTTTGCGGCTCTGGAGTCTGAGCTGGACGCGGCAAGGAAACACGCAGGACCGGACCAGACAAGACGGATCATGGTTGTGTCTACGAAAATCAATGCATATGATGTAACAGCTTCAAGATCCAGGTACCGCTCTATTCGTGCATACTGAGAGGCTCCTATGTATGTCCTCGCACTATGTACTAGATAAATACATAAGAGTACATAGTCCTGGCCCCAAGCCCGTTCCATGCCTTCCCCGCGGTGAGAGACCCACCAACCAGCCAATCGGCATTACCTTTTGCCGACAACTTTCCAAAGCTGCAGAGCGCGACCATTACTGCATACCCTCTCACCCAACACCTCACCACCAATCGACCTCGGCGTCGCATTCCCCTACCTTCCCGCCTTTCCCCGCGCCAAAAAGGCTTCCTCCCGAGTCGCAGATATGGCGGTATGCGGTTCCTGATTCTGCTACACTCTTGCGCATGGCTAACGACTTACAGGCAGTCGCACCTTTCAACCCCCGACCTCTCCTCCAGAGCTTGTACGTCGCGTCTTCTCCAAGAAGCCCACCTTCACTGCGACCTACGCGAGACTCCGACTGACCCATCACAGAGTCGACAAGGACATTGTTGTTCGGTTAAAGTGGGGCGAGACCGAGTACAAGGGTAGACTGGTCTCGGTCGACCTGTACATGAACATCCAGTTGTCCAACACGGAAGAGTTCGTAAACGGCGTCAGCTCAGGCACGCTCGGACAGGTGCTTATACGGTGCAACAACGTGCTCTGGATTGGCAAGGCCGAAGAGGTGGAACCAAAGACTGGCAAAGACACGGCAATGAGTGGCTGAGACTGCCAAACAAACGACGACACGACGCGCGCCACGTCTTGAAATGGCGACACAATTGGGCGCTCACCCGAGAGCATCCTGGCGTTGGACGGGCGAGCTTATGATATATGCGGCTACACGACTGAGCCACCAGCGTGCTCTGGCCACCAAACAAACAAAAGATACCACGGCGCTACTCGACGTAGGCATGAGCTGGCCAACTCAGCAGACAGCCTCCAAAACGGAGCGTCTAGAATACCATCATCATTCAAGCCCTTCGGAGCTACTCTATCTCCTCTACCATCATCCTCTGTCCTCCCTTCTTGCCTTCTCCCGGTTGTATCTCAAGTCCTCTTAGGTTACCTTCCAGCCCGAGATTTCCATCGAGATTTAATTCCTTTTCTCGTACTCTGTACAGCTGCTTCATTCTCAACGTCTCCAATCCCTCTACCACACTTGATGCATGATCTCGCACAAGCTCATCTGTGTCTTCATCCTTCACCCATTTGATCACTCGCTCTACTTCCTGCTGTTGCTTCAAGTTTAGTGCGACCGTATCCTCCTTCCCAGCCTCGATTGCCGCGTCAATGCCGCGTAGTAATCCCATGATAACAAGAACACCAGCACGCCGCAGCAAAGCCTTTGCATTCTCTTGCTCCATCCCGAGTATGAGCAATACCATCTGCAGCGATGCATCAATCAACGGCTGTCGCAGCACCTCGAGTCGGTGCTCCAACAGAGTTGACAGAACGCTGAGTGCAGAAGCGCGCATTCTAACATCTTCCTCGATTCCCGTTTCTTCCCACCCACTAACAATCTTGTGCAGAGCAGTGTACTCTGCTTGCTCTTGCGGGTCCGCGCCATCAGGCTCAAAAACATTCGGTATCGGACCACCCCAGGCTGCCTCGCCTTCCTCCTTCAACCCTCGCTTACTGTCTGCAACCTCATTTCGCATCGAAAGTGTCTGCACGCGTTGCCCTCGTCGACCTGATAACAATAGGCATGCTTCGGTAATTTGTTTTGCGCACTTATACATCATGCCATCATTCGCATGCGAGTCCCATAATGAATTGCCACCTGCAAAGGTATTGAGGACTTCACCAACCCGTAGTCTCAAGTCCAAAGCATTCCTCAGCTCCCTTTCCTTCTCGTTTGTCTGCTTCCCTCTTGCAAGTTTCAAAGATTGTTCATCGACATCCACGAATGCATCGACCAGGATCCCTACAACAGGCTTCGGTACTCGCGCTGCTAATGTGACGAGAACAGGTATTGCCGCTAGATGGACGTACGATTCGGGATCGGCCAATGAAGACGAAAGCAGGATATGTGTAAGAGATGGTATGTCGATGACTGTGAACGCAGCTGGGTTCTTAAGCATCGAGTGTATAGAGTTGAGAGCCCAGGTACGGTTCGGCGGGTCCGCTGACTGAAGTTCCTCGAGGCAGGTCCTTAGTGCAGCGCGGTGTTCTGCCAAGGGATCAACTGGCACATTTGTCGCAAGTCTGGCTTTAGTGGATGGAGAGTTAGTAGTAGTGGGAGCGATGAGCTGGAAAAGGATTGTAGAAGAATTGCTAATCATGGAGGGTATGGGCGATTGCGTTTGATCGCGATATTCCGACAGATATGCCAATGATGGCAAAAGTGCAAGCAACATTTCCTTGACTGAAGGCGTCTTCTGGAAATCGGGCGACGCCACCATTGTGTTCAAGATACTCAAGGCAAATGAAACCAGGTCCTCGTTTACAGCATCATCTTCATTTTTCTCCCCTGTTGTAGCCTGCTTTTGCACAATGTTGCCAAGCATGGCGCGTTGTGACATGCGTGACTTGCTTGCGTTGGACAAGGACTTCTTATGCTCCTCGACAAAATTCTCAATCAGCTGTCCCATGAGCTCAATGATGTGTTGTGGGCTCCTCGCGAAATGCTCTTGAAACTGCCTGGCTAGAGATTCAGACAACTTCGCATCTACTAATGCTGAGAGAGGATCGCCGATGAAATCTTCGTCTGTGAGGGACTTGGCTGCTGGCTTCGCTGGTTCAAGCCACCGCTTCGTTGTACTGAGAAAGACAGAGCTTGCGACATCTCCGGGGATACTCGCTTCCGACAAGAGAGAGACTAGCAGGTTGACCCGGTTGTCCAGGTCGCCAATTTGCCTAAGAACTCCCTCCATGCTTGCCGTATTGTTCTCAGACTGGCCCTTTGTGCGCCGCCGTATTTCAACACCACCTTCAGAGCCGGGTCCAAAGGTCCATGTAGTGTCCCCGTCCCAAAAGATGTGACGAGCCAAGTTGTCAATCTGCTTTGCATCGCAGGCCATTTCTACATATCGTGATATGATTGATTTTGGCAGCGCTGTCCACTCTTTGTCAAGCGAGGGTCTGCGTTTAGCATAGTTGAGAAGCGCCCATAGAGGAAGCAGCATTGGAGTGACGAGACGTTTGATCAGGCCAGCGTGAGAATATGAACATGTGATATTGTTGAGTTGGCGGAGTGCTGGTTTGAGATCACCTTCTCGTACGACAACGTCAGTTTTGCTGCCCTCTTCGAAATCTGAAATTTGTGTATTTTTCGGAGAGATTGCATGGAAGATGGGCTCCACGAAGATCTTCCATCCTATAGTACCTGGTGCTCCGGTCGTCTTTTTGCTGAGTATTCCACCCGCAATGATCTGGCCTGCTGCTCGGCTCAGTTCTTTTCCTTCGCAGCCGTTCAACAGGTGGAGCAGTTGAGGTGCAAGTCTTTCTATCCAATCATTTGGTGTAATACCGCTGGGTGGAAGTATAAGCAGCTTTGATGCCTGCGTGATAGCTTCTAGTGGAATTGGAATCTGAGATTGTGGGCCTGACGCACCCTCGGGAATGTGAGAGTTCTTGGAAAGGTACGAGAGCGCTAGGAACTCAATGGTATGTCGGACGCCTTGTTGCCGAAGTGGGACCATGGACAGCTCGATTGAAATGATGGGTTTTAGCCACTCAGGGAGAGGTTGCTGTAAAAAGGATGTCAATATCGGGAGAAGCCGCGATGTTGGAATCTCAATCATTATCTTTTTATAAATAGGCGAGAACTTGGATTTGGTGTCTTCAGACGAAAAGGGCGAGAAAGACAGTTCAGCAAGTGCGGATACGATGTCCGGAAGGATCCTCTGGGAGAGCAGTGGTTGTATACCGGAGCCCTTTTGCTCTAAAATTGGGAGGAGGCCTTCGATTACTACGGCCAGAGCATCCATATCGTGGTCAGGTGATGCGGTTACAATCGCAGTCAGGACCGAGCGTGGGCGCTGGCTAAAAGCCACTCCTGGCGATAACCGTGGTATGACACCAAGAAGGATGATGAGATCCAGGAGACCGTATACCACTCCTGCAAGAGATGCGTCATAAGGGGCGTTTGGGTCTGCGACTAGATCGGCAGCATTGATGTCTTGTAGGTGGGAAAGAGATTGCTGGATGAGCGAAGAGGTGGGCACATCGCCACTGTATTTGCGGCTTTTTTCAACGTATGGGCCGATGAAGTTGGCAGCGGAATCTACCGCGTCCTCGATTGCTCCCATGGTGAGTGGTTTCGCTTCGAGTCGACTGGTTGTAGTGCCAGTGCCACTTACTGGCGACGAGCTATCTTGTGGCTGTCGCACCGGGTGTAATTCTTGATAATCTTGTCAGATAAATTTCTCTTGCGACCACGGGATACCTGGTTTTATTTTGCACTTTGGACAGCAATTTTCAGCGTATGTGACTACAATGCAAAGATTGGTGAGCAGTCTCGGACGGTGATGGCAATGATTAGTAAGGGAAGAGAGTACGTAGTAGTCACGTGCTAACGCCACTTTGACGCGACCTCTTGGCATTGAGCAACGCGTCGTTCTCCTTTGTCCAGCGGGGTACCATTCCAACAACCAACACCTCAACTGCTCCATCACTACATGGCGTCCGTCTTCAATCAAAAGGCTGCTACACTCTATTGGAACACGACCGGACTTGGATTCTTACACACGCTCTTCAACCAGATCTGACCATGTCGATGATAGCGGGACGGCCGCGTAACGCCCTTCTCTGATCCGATTCCTTCTCTCAACTTGCAAGTATCACGCATGCCACTTTCCCCATAGTTCCCGACGCCTGTCTTCCATTTGGAATGCGGTTCGTCCGCGCCTCACCTACTTGCGCAATCGACACTCACCCGAGCCTCTTGGCATGGTCTCAGTGGGTTGCTTGCATGTCGGCTTGCGCGCCTCGCTGTTAGCATCGAGGTTGTGGGTGAGGGAGGTAGGCTCGGATCTTAACCCTATCCATCTATTGGCATTCGTTCCAGCCTTTGTGTTGGACGAAGAGCATCGCGGTCATGTCGCCGACCTTCCAATTAGCCCCTGCTAGACAGCTCACTTATGGACTAGTCAGGCTCGGCGCAAAAGGAAGAGTCGAGGTACGGGGGCGAACAGCTCAAAATGAGATGGCATGTGCCTGTCGGGGTGTTAAAGTTCTCATTCGAGAACCACGTCGGTATCTCATCCGTGCAACAGACTCTGGTCACAACAGATAGCTTCACGATGAAACAGCAATGGCAAGAGAAAGAGTAGTGATGGGAGATGTCCGTCACCCCGGCTGGGGACTGACGCTGGACTCTTGAATTCCGCTAGCACATGGGCTGCTCGTTTCTAAGACTCGTACCGAAGTTGCCACGCCAGGTCCCGACAATCACAACGTCCCCATCACGCATCAAGCAAGGAGCGAATAGGCAGAAGAAGAGCGCGGTTTGACTTTTGTCGAGCCTGACACACAGATGTATCAACCTGTTCTGGCTTCGGTCGGCGCTGAGATCCACTCGTCGGAAAGGCGAAAGCCCAGCGAGGTCTCTACGTCTCAGGCAGATATTATCACCATTGGCGAACCGCCCCGCTCCGGATCTGATGCCTTGCAGTTCATGTCTGATTGTTTTATGGATGGACGAGTGTTGGGCCAGGTTCGCAACGCTTGCACCGTGCGATAACTTGGATCGAGCAGGCTAGTAGTGCTTAGCGATGAAGATGTTCGTGCATCTCTCCTACAGGGATGAAAATCCCGATCATTTCTCTACCCTCTCACACTGTGTGCAACATCACGGAGCCTGTGTCACGATGCAAGTCATTAGACACTAGTCGCTCAACAGCGATATCTGACCAGTCGCGTTAATCGTCAACATGCATGTTTAGCGTGTGTGGGCATCGACGAGCGTGTGCCCGTTTGGTCGAACAGTGCTTTTGCCTGTTACGATCAGAAATACGGTTTTTGAGGATGTCCTTTGTCCGTATTGTAATGCCCTTCGTCACCAGTCGAATGGAAGCGTAGTGGCAACAAAGACTAGTCTCCGAGAGTCATGCAATCACAAACAGAGAGAAGCTTCCTGGCATAACAACCAGCGAAGATTGAGTCAAGAGAAGGCAGTTTCATGGCCGTTGTGTTATTCGATTAGGATCTTCTGATCGGCGAGTTTTGAATCATGAGGAAGATGGTCCTGCTGCAATGGAGCGAACCCAGCAGCCTTGAAGACGTGACGGCGTCTTCCCTGGAAGCACCATGGCTCTTGCGCTTTTTGTTTTGTGGGGTGTATATCGAATTCCATTGTGTGTTATGAGACTAATCTCAAGGCGACTAAGCGAAGAGAATGTCAACTGGTTATAGCAAAGCCGCAGGACACCGGAAGCCACATTGCATCACTTCTCATATCAGACTTCAGAGACGGGACCTCTCAAGAGTGAGGCTCAAGGTCTAGACCTGTCCGTCCCTGTCGCCTGGAGCAGCCTTGCAGGTCCCTTCGTTCTACCGACTTTGCTTTCTGGTCATCCTGTCACTCTCTTTCGCGATGTTGTCAGGTTTCTGCATGGGGTGGAACAGCGATACACCTTTCAAGGCGAAACTCAGCATAGCTATTGGTGTGGAAATAGAAGTGCGTAGTGAGGGGTATTGTGGGTGGTTCATTTGGCTGTCTTTCGAGACGGCCACTCTTTTTCACATAAGTCACCGATTTCCGGGAGCAAATACTACGCTAACTGTTGCAGGCTGAGGAACATGCGACTCCGTGTTCAGCTCCTCGTATTTCTGCAGACACCTGCAGCGGGTATACCCATTTCTTATGAGCGTCTGCAGCCAAGCGAGCTAGCACATATTAAGCCGGTGGAGCAACATTGCAAATGCAGAATACCAAGACGACTAGACATCTCATGCGATCCTTGGCCATCTGCTTTTGCTCTTTTTTCTTTCCAGTCTTCCAGATCTGTCTACAAGCAATCGATTCCAGGTTTTCAGCCACTGCTACCTCCGGCTTTCTCAACCTCTTACGAATACGAAAACCTGCTTTGAATGCTGTCGCTCGGGCTTGGATATTCTGCAAAGACAACTAGATTAGTGCACCTGACCAATCTCACGATATGACGGTACTCAAGTTCTGCCAATAGGAGGAGTGACGATTGGAATTGCGACAAAACGAGGATAGTTTCCCACTGCCCAACAATATTGGCACCACTGTATAATACAAGTTGTTCAATCTAGGTCCAAGCCACATTCAATGAACTGGTGCAGCTGTGTGTTCACGAAAACTCGATGACGAAGAAACCCCATGGTAGCCACGATGATCGGAATCTTCTAAGTTAGTCACTTGAATCCTACACAGCTTGTCTCACGATCCTCACGTTCATCATGGGCTATCTGGGTTGCCATTGACGTACGAGGATCACTTGCAGCATGGTTCATCATGACGAAGTTTGGCCGATGTCATTGAGTCATGACAACTCAGAACATTATAAGGTCATCGTGAGACATGAAGCAGTGACGACCTACTGAACAGGATCACTACTTCTGTATCAAAATGTTGTTATACATAGTATACGTTTCTTGTGCTTTTTTGCTGCCATTCTTTGTTCGAGCCGATACCTGCTCTACCATTACGGATCTTGGGGGCATCGATGTCAAATACTCTCTCGATTTAGCTTACATTGAAGAGCAGACGCAATACTGGTCGACGTCATGCTCGGCGCTTCTCCCTTCGTGCATCATTTTCCCCAAGACGGTAGAAGAGGTCTCGACAGTGATGAAGGTGCTTGCTAACACTACGGAGCCTTTCGCCATCAAGTCTGGAGGGCACAACCCGAACAACGGCTGGAGCAGTGTTGCCGGGGGACCCCTGATCTCCATGGATCGTTTTGATCAGGCCGTTTTGGATAGCAGCACTGGTATTGTCGACGTAGGTCCGGGCAATCGGCTAGACAGTATTTCTGCCAAGTTACAAGGCTCTGGGTGGACGTTTGTTGGCGGACGAATTGGCAACACTGGAGTTGGTGGTTTGGTCCTTGGCGGGGGACTTAGCTACATGTCGACACAATATGGATGGGCGGCTTCAAGTGTTCTAGAATACGAAATCGTTTTTGCAAACGGCACGATTGGTTACATCCGGAAAGACAACAACCCCGATCTGTTCATCGCACTCAAAGGAGGTGGCAACAACTTTGGTGTCGTAACAAACTACAAGTTACAAGCCCGCCGCCAGGGCAACGTATGGGGTGGCAATCTTGTTTACTTACGTACACCGAAGAAGGATGCAGAGCTACTTCAAGCTGTACGTGATTGGACCGAGTACAATGAGGACGACAAGGCAGCTGTCATTGTCACTGCTGAACGCACTAATGTCAACATCATCGACTCATGGATTCTATTCTTATTCTACGACGGCGCAACACCACCACCGGGACTTTTCAAAAACTTCACCGATGTCAACCCTCTTCTTGACACAACACGTACGCGAACATATGCCGACTTGATGGCATTTAGTAATTGGGTTGTACTCAAGGGTAGTGTTGTTGATATCGCCACTGAAACCATATCCATTCCTTCTCGCGCCAATGCAGTCGAGATTATGGAGGGTCTTCATAACCATTGGCGCAACATCTCTGGAACAACGCTCCTTGTGCCAGGCATAGTCGCATCCATCGCATGGCAGCCTTTCCCTAAACGCATCGCGCAAAAGGCTCGAGAGCTTAGTCCTGACCTGATCGATGCCGACGCAAGCGTTGACCGTATCATTATCGAAATGAATTACGCCTTTACGCCCAAAACGCTGTATGACAGCATGGCTGACACTATGGAAGCCACGTACACGGGCATTCGCAATAGAGTGTTGGCATGGCAAGCAGATGGAAAGTTGCCAGACGCTTATTTACCTGTTTTTATGAACTATGGATTCTATCGCCAAGATTACTTTGGCAGGTTGAGGCCGCAGAGTCGTGCGCTGGCGAAGAGGGTTGCGGATGCTGTCGATCCAAAAGGTTTGTTCCGGTCGCGAACCGGAGGGTGGAAGCCTTGATATAGGGCGCATTGGAATGGAAAGCGTTTTCTGATCGTGAGTTGGGTACCACGTCATGTACTGATGTGTGTAGAGGCGAGTCAACAAAATGATTAGTGCTGTAGTATCAAGCTGAAACTGCAAAACATCTTGAGCTCTTCAATATTTGTTCTTGATTAACAACCCACCGCACCGGACGTGATACACAACGACCAGGTACTTGGGAAAGTACAGATAAGACAGGCCTGTTGAAATCATCTTTGGCAGGCTGCGCACCGACCCCACCATGCTGGGTTCCGTTGGGCTTTCTGGTGACCGCGAACTCTAAACCAAAGACTCGCTCCTTGTCATATTCACCTTTGTGGGATATCTACGTAGTACTCGTTGATTCGTGTATTAGATCGACTGACAAAACCACGGTTCGGTTAGAGAAACTTCCAGACCGCGTTCGAACACGAGCATGATGACATGCAGCAAGGGAAACGATTCGGCAGTTGAGAAGGCACTAGCAATCAAACCTAAATATTGCGCGCAGTAGTTGATTGACATAGCCACACGGCTGGGTGCTTAATGTTTCTCAGTCCTGTCCGAAATAACGCCGTTCGCTAGCCAAGTGTTGAAACGGAGTTGTGCCTGTTTCAGGTGAAATGTTGTAAAGCCATTTGCGTCATCGCTTCAACCAGATGCGCGGCTAGTACCAATGCTGGAGTACATACTTACATGAAGGGATGTATACTACATGTACACGCGTGATCAGCCAATGCAGTGAGGATGAGGCCCCACTTGGATTTTCTTCGTACAAGGTACTCGGAGAAAATATGTGTAGACGATTAAGATGTGGGGAATCGAAGCTCTGAGCGCCTGACCAGGACTGGCGATGCATCCACAGTTGGAAGGGGACAAAGCATGAAGATTTGGGCATCGTGCACAAAAAGAAGCTGATTACTCTTTGCCCCGCTATCTACGTGAATCTCTGCAATGTGCCTGACAACGTTTCTTACTGTGGCGGCAGGTACCCGGGTCAGCAACTGGGATGAAACCACAGACGATCATGTTTGAGAACACGAAAGTCTCTTTTTAAGGTGCCACAACTTGAGGTGAGCAGGTTCGACCAGGTCATAAGATATCAACGTCACTTGCTTATCCAACGGCATCCAGTCGACACAGTTCACGAGTGAGAAACGAACAAAGTTTCTCAAGGACAAATCAACGGACGATTGATGGCTTTCCTGGCAGACTCATTATCTTGAATACCATAATCGCTAACACGTAAGGGGACACTATGAACAGCTGACATTCGACTCGCGTACTCAGTGCGTCATAAGTCGAGCGTGGTGGCGTTATCTCCAGGATCTCGTAAACGGCAACGGGAACTAGAACAAGTCGCGCGCATCTAAACGCCCTGCGCCCTCCGCATGCTCGGGCTATCGGCCACGAGGGTCGATACTTAAATTTCCCCACATCTTTCGGACATGTGCTAGCGCCATTTCGGCCATTAGCCTTTTTTCGTGCGCTTCAGAGATGACGCATTCCTTTCGCGTCGTAGTGCTTACATCAATATGAACATCCAGCGAAAATACTATAGCATAAACGGGTATCCGCAGGAATTTTTTTGGAGGATGCCGAACATCTCGCTTAAAAGATGCTTTCGATGATTTGTCGAAAAGGAGTAACATGGCCGCCACGGGTGAATTTGCAAAGCTTACGTTTGCACGGTAACCACAATAATCCCTCAGCGTCTCGGTCTTGTGTCTTCAATCAACCCCAGATAACGGTGTTCTGCTATCGAGCAGTATATGGCCCAATGTCGGCACTTCTTCTTATTCGGCAGCGTGTCGGGAGAAAATAAACAATGGAGACAGTAAACTTGGCGATACACGACCAAGCACCCATGACCAGGATACGTGTCTGCACGCAGGCAGTTTGACTCTTCCCCTTGTACCTCGTCATCCCACACCCATCCCATAAACAAAGCTCGTTCCACCTACTTATGAGTAAGTTGTGTAATCGACACTCAAAGGTCGGCTAGATATGTTGCTTAATGCTTAGTTGTTAGCCATCTTGTGTGTTCCGGTATTTACTTAGTGTTATTGCGTTATATGTAAGAAGATTTGTAGTCGAGAGCTCGGACATGATAGCGACCTCATACGTAGTATGAATACCTAATGGGGACTATGTCGAGTGTCCTTCAACTGTCGTAATCACCTTGGTAAGCATTATCAATACTGGTGTCTTGGACTTCATCGCGGGTCTTCCCGGCTTTTAAGCTAATGTTGCCACTCCCCATGTACGTATCCTCTGGGCTGTGTATTGCCGCATTGTCTGCACGCGAAGCGGTCTGTGCTTGATCTGTGGCTTCCATCCATCACTAGTCTGCTGTTGAACCTTTTGCGTCATTTGTCGCTTGTTCTCGTCGGGTTAAACGAAGGCTGATATAAGTGAGGACTACATGGGGGTTCATTAATGAGGCATGCTCGAGGTCCATGCTTTGTTTAGCCGCCATGGCGTGCTGGGAAAGGGGAAAAACATGGAGAAGACCTCATTGCGGGGTGTGGACAAGAAGGAATCGCCATTAGCGAGGGGCGCGGGTAATCGTTGGATCATTCTGTGTTACTGAAATTTCCCATTGTGGTAAACATCCTTGCTTTATGCAGCGGGAAAGTAGCCTGTTGGTGAGGAAAAGGGGTCCACATGCGCCGCCTTCACACGCGCATGATGTTCGCTGGAATGGCTCCGACAATATTTATGCGAAACTAGCCAGGTTGCGCGCAGGTACCGGCCAACTGAGTAAAACATCGGCAATTGTAGGTGAACCGCACAGCCATGTAGTCGTCATGTTCTTAGCATTCTCTTCAGTGTACATAATGGGGTTCTAGGTGCGTACGAACGTTGTCATTCAACTGTCAATTCGCTCTTTTTGCGCACGTTCTCATCATGCCTTCGCCGCTCAGCATCGGACTGACGGTCGCACTTTCTGCGACTGGTGTTCTCGCACATCCACTTTTCAACGGCAAGCTCATTTCCAGGGCAGAGGATCTTCTTCCCGAATATGATTATGTTGTTGTAGGCGCCGGTGCGTCGGGCCTTACCGTTGCCAATCGACTATCCGAAGATCAGAGTATGTCACTCTCCTAACAAATACGAGATATTTTTGATAGTAGATGATTAACGCTGCTCTGCAATAGATGTAAAGGTGTTGATTATCGAGGCCGGCCAATTGTAGGTTGTATCAAACCCGTATCGCCAGCGACACGCTAACCCAACCGCTAGCGACCAAGACGAGCCTTTCGTGACGATTCCAGGCCTTGCTGGTGGCGCCGTCGGAACCAAATATGATTGGAACCTCACGTACAGCGCAAATCCCCAGGTCAATAATCGCTCTGTTCCTATTCCTCTAGGCAAAGTCGTTGGCGGATCGACTAAGCTTAACCGCATGGTCTTCGATCGTGGTTCGCAATCTGATTACGATACATGGGAGGCCTTGGGAAACAAAGGATGGAACTTCCAAAGCATCCTGTCTGGTTTCATCAAGGTACATATTGTTTTGCTTGCAGCCTCATTGATGACTCTAACTGGTTGTCAGTCAGAGACGTTTACACCACCAACGGCCGCAATCCAGGCAGAGTACAACATCAAGTATAACTCCAACAACTACGGCACCAAGGGTTACATCCAATCGACTTTCTCTCCCTTTTTCTGGCCCACCACCAGTAAGTTCTGCAAATGAAAATGGATTGCCTGACTTCTATTAACACGTACCAAGAAAACTTCGTCAACGCTGCGAAAGCACTTGGCATTCCGATCAATGACCAAGCTACAGGAAAGGCATTTGGTGGTTACTTCTGCCCGCACAACCTGGACTCCAAGACCGCGACGCGTTCTTCCGCAGAAGAAGCCTACTATGCATCTGCACAGAAGCGCTCCAATTTCCACCTCCTACCCAGCCACCAGGTGACGCAAATACTCACAAAAAAGGTAAATGGTGTGCCCAAAGTAACCGGTGTCAAGTTTGCCGCTTCCGCTGGTGCGGCAAGCCAACAAACAAAAGTTAACAAAGAGGCTATCCTTGCCGCTGGGACACTGCACACACCTCAGTTGTTGCAATTGTCCGGTATTGGCGACCCTTCTCACCTTGCTTCTATCAATGTATCAACTGTTGTGGACCTCCCCGCGGTTGGACATAACCTCCACGACCACGTGTCCCTTTTCGTGCTCAACCAATGTGAGCAAAGCATTTCTTTCCTTGACAGACCTAATGCTGATGAGTATAAAGTAAACACGACGATTCCTACTGCCGGTGCTCTGCAATCGAACGCTACGTTCGCTGCTGAAGCTCGGAAGCAGTACGACGACTCAAGATCTGGTCCTTTGACTAGCCCAACTGGAGACTTTCTTCTCTTCCTTCCTCTCTCAACTTACTCCAACGCCACAAAAGCCATCCTATCCCAAGCTATTGCAGCTGGACCATCTGCCTCGCTTCCAAAGGATGTTCCCGCCGAAGTCGCGCGCGGTTACGAAGCACAGTTTGCAGCTCTTAACAAGAAGCTCGAGGCTACAGATGCAGCCTTCCTAGAGATCA
This sequence comes from Bipolaris zeicola 26-R-13, assembly GCF_000523435.1. Lineage (NCBI taxonomy): Eukaryota > Fungi > Ascomycota > Dothideomycetes > Pleosporales > Pleosporaceae > Bipolaris > Bipolaris zeicola. The sequence continues at coordinate 50,947 of NW_006912171.1, forward strand.
TCTGGGCAGACGGTCCTGCGGTAGTTGGGCTACAGCATCCGTACTCGCGTGGGCATGTCAAGGCGGCTTCTTCCAGCATCTTCGACGCTCCTATCGCCGATGTGGGCTTCCTGCGAAATGAAGTGGATATCACTCTCCTACGTGAAGGCCTCCGTTTTGCCCGGAAGCTCTACGCTACATCAGCAATCGCGTCGCTCAACCCAACTGAAATTATTCCCGGTCCAAGCGTCTCAGAAGACAAGGATATTGACTCTTGGATCCGCGGCGCTGCATCAACGCTATTCCACCCTGCAGGCACATGCAAAATGGGTCCCAGAGATCAAGGAGGTGTCGTAGATCAGCATCTTCATGTGTACGGCGTGCAAGGCTTGAGAGTCGTGGATGCGAGCGCCATACCCATGTTGCCAGCTGCCCACACTATGACTACCGTTTATTCAATTGCCGAAAAAGCTGCCGGCATAATCAAAGCAGGCTTCTAAACGGGTACATTGGTAGATATACATCGCAACCAGACCGGAAAGCTTAGCGCGCTCGATTAACTGCATTTCTTTGTAAATATAAACATGTAACAGTCCTCTCAAGGGATGATGTTATGGACTTCCTACAGTAGTGCAGATTTAGAGCTATTGTCCTATTTCCAAGTTCGTCTCCGTTTTATTGAAAGTGTTTGGCCTAATGGTAACATCGATGAATGATGCCCTGCGCCAATACGAACATGTAGACCGCTGAGGGATGCGTGCTCCCGCAAGACATGACAGGTGTGATCTTATGTCCACAAGACATGGCCTGTGAGCCTCCCCATGAGGCTCTTATTATCGCTGTGAGAGTAATTTTGGGAGCTGCTCAACGCTTGTTCGAGTAGCAGGATGGTTGCATATCTTCGGAAAATCTTCCAATGACTCCGTGAGTGTGTCAGGGTTGGGCTTTGAAGATGTTTAATACCTTGTTCGTGGGATTTAGTGACCTGAGTCAGCGCTATCATATGTGTGCTATCAGACACAGTATGATCACTGGATTTCCTTGCCCGTCTAGACTTCTTGCGTGGACTTCATGAGGGGTATCATATGAATACTCAACGCGTCACACCTGAATCAAACATGCGCGATGACTTTAGAATTCAGTTTAAGAGAAAATTCACCCGTTGTAAATTTCTTCCTAGAATCTCTCCACCTGGCCGAATATGAAGTTTAGTTATACAGCCAACAAATTTGCACACAATAAATTTGAGAGCAGTGGAGCAAGACATGCGTCCAAGCATGCAATTTCTGGAAAATTGTTATTTAGAGGCACCATAATGGAGAGGACTGCGATGGAATCTCTGCGATGAATGCGTTATCGAAGATAGCGAAGCTAGAGTCCTCGCGAGGCGTATGCGAATGCTCCATAACTATGGGCTTGATATATGTCTTATGCACCAATTTGACTACATTTTGATTTGATTATAGACACCCGGGAGAGATGGTTCAGTCAAGGACTTGGCCGTTGTAGTGTCCAGTTGCTATGGGTGATAGCATCGCACATGCAGAGCATCCTCGAGCTTCGAGCTTCAAGCGATTGAACTCATTAAGGCGATGACCGATGAGTACAACGAACATGATGGGGTACAGGGTTATAATCGAAGATAGTCCGGCCAGGAATGGATCTTATGCGCTGGAATAGTACTGCGCATGATGTCTGTGAAACGTTGCTGTGAACGGAGTGCGATTATTTCGATGCATCGACTGAAGAGTCACGAACAAAGACCTACTCAGCTTCAGAGGCTTTGTCTGTACGCTGACAAATTAAAGCGGTTGTGTCATCGTACTTGGTGCGAAAATGCGGATGTCACTGGAGGGTGGGATAAGTCGTATCAGCGCGGGCCGATCTTATTTTCCCCACCCCCATGATTCATCCTTCACCGTGTGAGGCCGATTGGCCCAGAGTTTCTTACCATTCGAATTGTATTGTGTGAGGAGCCAATCGGAGTTGACGTGAGGTTATGAACTTGATTGAAAGCTATTGAAATACAATACGTTATAGGTCGATTTAACAATGTTGGAAATTTCATCTACCGTGCATGGCCACTGCTGCATTGGCAAGAAACGACCATTTTACAAAAGCATCGGCGGATACGCAAAAAGCTTATGAAATTCTGTATTTGGACACTAACGATTTTGGGTCTGATGTTTCATCATTTTTCCACTTTCATGTTCGTGGTTGTCATCTTCCCAACTTCTTACTACCCTTGCCCCTGTGTTTATTAGAGCATTTCGAAATAAGCACTTGTGGAAAGCAAGAAGAAGAATTGGTAGAGAATTCTTAGGATTTCTTAGCCAACCTCAACTATGAGCATGTCAAGAGAGTGGGTAACGCTCATTCTCGGGGGTCAGATTATTCGTAGTATCCCAGCATGTATTAGGCATAGGGCGGTATATCACTGAAGATTTCCCATGAACATCCTATAGTACATACTCTTCTTTATCAACCTCAGTATGGTCATTCCGCATTACATTGCGCTCATGAACTACATGAAAGCAAAGATCTGCTCTATAGTAATAGACAGTTCGTAAGTGCATAAGCAAGTCCCGCATCACACATAATGATATGCAATCACATACTCCCTCCCCATCAAACAGCAAGTGTTCTTCACACCAATACGCAATACATTAAAAAAGTATCCATCAAAGAGTTATTGAGGTGTGACCGCTATTGCAAAGCAATCGGGAACGAAATTGTCCGACTCGCGCCTCGGGTATGCGCAACGTACCGTGCTAATGTACACGGGAAGGCTCCAGCGGCCCCAGACCCGCGTATGGTATTACTGTGTAGAGGACAAGCTCATTGTCAGCTCTTGTCATCGTAAGGTGGCATATATCGGGCCTTTTAAGACGGACGTCTCTTCCCTGGGCCCTCGGCGATATCTTTTAGATTGTCGGCCGTACTATGTAAGCCAAGTCCGCTGTAATGCAGAGAGTACCGAATTATGAACAGTGCGAGCTCTTCAAATTATTCCTGTTTTTTAGTATCTCGCGCGGAAGCTTGGCTGGGATATGCAAAGAAATCATCTAATGCCTTGTTGATTGGCTATTCCTACTTGGCTTGAGATGAAATTGACTTGGCAAATGCTACTTCTAAATTTGTAATTATCCCGTCCATCGGCGAGACCTTCGTCAGCTCACCCATCCGACCATCCCAGCGGTGAGAAGCTGTTTACAGCTAGATGATGGAAGGGTTCACCTCACAAGGTTTCCAAGTGAACAAAAGTATTTAAAGCGAGTGAAATTTACCTCAATTCGTCTCATCCACTCCTCTCTACATCCCAAACATCCAACAATTCTTTCACGCGAAATACTTTGCTCAAAATGCGCGCCGTTGTTCTTGCCGCTGCACTTCCAACAGCGCTAGCTTTTTGGAATGGAAACCTCTGCGGTGGCAATGGTGGCTGCATATCTTGGGGAGCTGGCCCATCAAACCACCCTTGGGTTTGCCCGGATGATAGCCGCCTGACCATGCCTCTTTACCTTGGCAACTGGCGAGATGCTGGTGCAGCAGACGTTCCAGCTGCGACCCAGGATGAATTTCCCAAGACTTGCTGGGATGGGAAATATCCTGCTCCTGGTGAGAAGCTGATGGTATGTGAAGTCCTGTCTTGGTTTTGTTAGATAACCATCATTCTATGTAATGTTAACGCTAATTGTTAAAAGAAAACTACCACAAGTGGTGGTCAAACACTGTATACATGGATATCCTCGAACTGCAAAGATGGGAAGCCAGCAGCGCCAGGCGACTGTTATAGCCACAACCCCAATCCGTCAGTGTAAGTTTTCACCGAGAGCGTTAACGTACTCACGCATACTAACGGTTTCGCAGTGTCAATTTTTGCGCATTGTATGACTCGAAGGGAGGACAGTGTAAGACGAACCCGAATGCAGGAGAGTGTGAACGTTGGGGCGCTACGACTGTGCGACCACAGTGCAATTACTGGAAGCCAGGCCTTCAGGATCTCCCTGATTCGTATTACCAGGGCAAACCTGATAACTTTTAAAGATCACATTCGCATGGTCAACTATGTATACCAATCTGATGGTATACCTTCCCGAGGTGTTTACGATCTTTGTGATGCCGTTGCTGGCGTTGAGTGCGAGTGTGTGAATGGAGCTTCTGCTTAGGGACATCAAGCCATCAACCTCATGTGATTCAGCGATCAGTCAAACCACACAAATTTTCAATATTTACATGGAACTTTTGATGTCCAGTCAACACTAGGGCATTACGAATTGTTGTACTCGCCTATACGTTCGGACATCCGCTTGCCAAACAAAGACCCATCGTCCACGGGCTTGGCGCACTTTCCCTTCGCTATTTTAATGCCCGTCCTCACTCTAGACATAATTTTCTTCTTCGGATAGTCTTGACCACGCTATACCAGCTAAAGCTATGCCACTTTCTTCGAAAAGATGGCAGCCTTTTACGTACCCATGCTCGGAAGCAGGTTCTGTCCACTTCTCGCTATGATGGCTGTATGTCTAATGCGAATTATAGCTCCTGCTTCTCTAGTTATGCGTGCACAACGTTCGGGCAGTGATGACATGCACGTATGAGCAAGATCTGAGCCCGTAGCCTCGCTATCCTATATTCAAACTTCGCCCCAGTGCTATGCATCGGTTTGAACTCGCAGTCAAATAAAGAACAAGCGGAACTCTTCTTATCGGACTCGAACAACAGATGAAGCAAACAGGTGAGTCCATTATCAAGATTCAGCTATGCTAACTATAGAAGTCTGCGCACGAGCAGCATCACATGTTTCCACCACCAAAGAGAAATGTCAGCTTTTTACGTGGACAGTTTTAACCACGTGATTTACAGTCATCTCTTGGAAAGGAGAAGCCTGCGTACCACCAGTTATTTTGATCTAGGAACAGCATTGGGGAGAAAGCCTTCATGGGATCACACCCTAGAGGGACCTCGACCTGTAGACCGTGTTCCATGACAGATGGCTCTATACAGGCATCAGCACACAAAGGAAAGAGGGAGACTTACCTGTAATGACGAGGAAGAAGAAAGGTTGTAGAAGAGGGGGAGAGGAGGGCACTAAATATCATAGTGATGGGCCGGGGCTTGCGATCACGACAACGATACGTGTCTTCGTGCTCTCAACCCAGGGAAGCCACTGCAGTGTGTCCCTTGGATGTTATCAACCGCTTGGGGAGGAGCCTCCTCCCAACTGTCCATGCAACCGGACACTCTTGTTCATTTGTCGCGGGGCAAACGCCACCTACTTTCCCCTTTCTCAACACTTACCAGCATGTGATTAAGTTGAAGGGAAGGATCATCCAAGATACAGCGCAAGATATTACAGTCCAACCCTTCGACTACCTAATAAAGTCACAGAAACTTGAAGTCACCCCTTCCCCACCCCCATTCCGATAGGTAGCCATCATCACGGCCTTGTTAAATCGCATCCCTCTTACTATCATACAATAGGCTAGTACCCCTGATCGTGTCGACGGCCCGCACGCACTGATCGCTCCTCCCTACATGATAGAACCATGACGCATAAGATGCGCCATTTGATGAGGTATAGCATTGGGTAGCCATATGATAGCATATAGGAGTGAGGTGTAGTCTCAAATCGGTGCTCGTTTATCTATAAACATGTACAGTACACAATTCTCCTCGTATACCAACGACAGCTAGTAAATCACAGCGCGGCTTAAATGGCTAGGCACTGGATAAGAATGATTATCTACATATAATTCCTTAAGCAAATCTTCAGGCGGTAGAGAGCACCGGAGTCTAAATCCAACTCTACAATTAGACTTTTGAATAATATTTTCGATGCCTAGGCCCTAAGAAAGATTAAGTTCGCGGTTACAACCTACGCTCAAGATTCTATTACTAAGTTAACCATCTTCGATGTTCGCCAGTAGAAAGATTGACAGTAAGCAGATATCTATATAAATAATCATAGCTAGATGCTAGAAATGATAAAGGTATTACAATCATGAGCATAGTGGTTCTCGAAATCTTGATTTCCAGATGTTATCCACACGTCTAGTGCCCTTGGTAGGCGGCAAACTCTTAATCTTAAATTCTAAGGGTATTTAGATAGCCCCACGGAAGGCCTCGCCGCGTCCTTATACGCGATAACTTAGGAATTCCAGCAGAGTGGCCCATCTGAAATAGCGTATATGTGTTTAAAATTAGCAGATAATAAAGCTAGGCGGAAAGTCCTCAAAAGTGACAATGCGCTGGTCGAATATATTTATTGGATTTCTTTAATCCTAATTCACGAAGTGAGGCTCTAGCTCCGCCGATTTGCCCTCGCAAGCTTCTGCATAGAACAGCGATGCAGCGTTGCTATGGTGGTTGGGCGACCGAATCACTGTGCTAGTCGGATAGGAAGCCGATCGAGTGGTAGTAAGTATCTATTCCTTCTTGCATCAGCACCACTCAACGACTGGTTTTGATATGCGCGGTACAATACTCGTACGCTAGACAAAATGTACAATGGTAAGCGGAAGAGAATGCATAATAGTAGATTAGATTACAAAAGTTCAAATAAGGAGTAGGTGTAACAAGCGCAACCCTCATTTGAGAGATCTCTCCGGTGCAACTTCAATCGAACCATAGACGCTAGGTGCTACACTAACCATTCGGCTATTGTAACACGCATACACAGTAGCGCTTGCTTGGACTACTCTTAGTGATTGATTAATTCGATAGGTAAATAAACAATGACGTACATAAACGTTGAATTTTTTCATAGGCGCAATCCTTGTATACTCGGTATTACTTTTGGCATATCTCACTAAACATACCTTCTTACAGTGAGCACTTCTCCGAGTTGGGGTTAGATAGGCGGATACTTGCCAAATTAAGCGCTTTTTTAGTCATCTTATTTTGGCAAATTATACAAATACGAATCTGTGGTAATAGCGCACATACGGATCCATTTGGAGAGAAAGACTAAACAGCGCATAGACTACTTTGTGTACCACGTGCTAAAGAAGCTGATCCATAGTCGGACCGTGGATGCTGTGGTGTATATATATATGAGGAGATGTTGGGTGCAATCAATATCATAACATTCCAAGCATAGAGAACCTACGCGCTTAATCCTGATCTTTCAATATGCGTTCTTTTATCACACTCTCACTCCTGACCTCAGGAGCTGTAGCAGTCTGGAATGCAAAGGCTTGCAACGGTGTGGGAGGCTGCATCTCAGGCACAACACTGACACCCGACCCCTTCAGATGCCCTGATGGTACAGGCTTGAATCTTCAACAAACTGCACATGCAGACATCGGCACTTGGGCCGGTGTATATGACATCATCTCCAAGGCTGAGTTTCCAGACCATTGCCTTCACGGCGCTAAGCCTGGTGCTAATGACTTGCTTGTTGTATGTTCTTTCCACAACAGTTCAAATCTACATCTAGCTCGGAGAATCTATCGCTGATTATTATGCAGGTTAGAACCCTAGACCTTGGTCGAAAGATGTACTCTTTCATAAGCGAGACTTGCGGGGACAAGAACCCTCCAGTCAACTGCTACAGTGCACTACCCAACCCTGGCTCGTAAGTAAGAGTCGTTCCTGTCAAACGACTCCATACTAACGTCTGAACAAAGATCGACAATTTGCTTGATAGTTGATAGCAACGGTGAGGAGTACGTTGCAAACCCCAATGCGGGTCAATGTGAGAGAGGGTCGACTATGCTTAATATTCCCAATCCTTGTCAAGGCTGGCAAATCGGCATGCCTGATCAGCCAGAGCAATCATTTTAGTTGGAACTCAAACCAGCTTTGGCGCTTGGGATAGCAGGTTGGCGTATCTCACTCAAGATCTTGAATAAAGTGATATTTTCATTAGGATGTTACTTTTCCTATATGACTCTGTTAATCTTAGTAGCCTCGACAAAAGATAGACTTCTATGATAGCTTCCCCTAATATGCTTTCATAATTCAATAGCCACTTCCTAGCACGATATATGACGGGCTGAACGCCCTTTGGATAGTTCCTCGATGGAATCTTAGATCATTCATGAAACCCGGATGTTGTCTGGAGCGCCTGGACTCTGTAAATCACCCGATCGGCGCTGAGACAACGCGCTCACACACTCTGGTCTAACACTTATACATTTGAAATAACACTAGACTCGTAGAGCAGGACGCTCTTAATTGGCATGATCTCCTGTAAGTCCGTGTTTCAAAACATAGTATCTTTCACTTCCACACGTGTATCAAATTAAAAGGATAACAGCAAACATTTATAGTAAGATTCAGTTGGTCATAGTTGTTAAGAATAGTACACCAAGGAATTACTTAGAATGAACGTGATTGCCATCTCTTATAGGAAAAGACATGTTCAAGGCACTTGTGCAACTCCAAGTCCTATTTGTCAAGTTGAAATTCTTATTTCATAGCATAAAATGGATACGGACTTACTATACCGATTCGCAATAGCAGCCCTGATAACCCCAGCCAACTGATCAAAGCCTCCGACTTCACGTACAAATGCAACCATGACACGGTCTTTAGTACGCCTTCACTCCAGCCAGTTTTAAGATCTGGTCCGTAATAACCGGTTTCTCCAAAGGTTCACTCCTGTCCTTCGGACATAACTTGCCGTTGCGTAGCGGTGGGCCAGCCTTGTGAATGTTGCAATGGGGCCAGTGCGTGGTGCCCTGGAAATTTTGGAACAGCTCAGCTTTTAGTTTCACGTCTTCCTCCTTTGCGAACTTTCGTGGCGTCATGCAGATGTATTGCACGTGTCGAATAAGATCGCCCTGTGGATGTGCGGCATAGTGCATCGTACGGCTGTCCCAAAGAACCTGAATATTGAATGAGCCACAGCCAGTTCGAGATGGATATCTTCATGTACTTACCAAGTCGCCGGGGTCCAGATTTATCTTTTGCAATGTGCAGCCCCTGCTCTCGAACCACTTCACGTCTTCTTCCTTGAAGATAAAAAGGTCTCTCATCTCTTCCTCTGGCGGTGGCTTGTCTTCATGTTCGTCTTGTTCTCGCTTTTCGGCAAAGAATTCATCAAATAGTTTTGAACTACCCTTCATCAAGATCAAACCACCATCCTTCGGTCCATTGGGCTGAAAGTTCAGCAAACCCTGTACGCATTGCATTCCCTTGCGGTTCTCGTTTTGATCGCAATGTGGCCATGGGCTCCAAGTCAGGTCTTTTTGTCGTGGTAGGGTAATGTTCATGCCATCAAATGAGCACAAAAGCTCGTCAGTGCCCCATAGCTTCGTGAATACATCCACAACCTTGGGCTCTGTTCGAGCTTCCCAGACAAACTTCTCGTGGGTGCTGGAGTAAGCGAAGTACATGCCGCCTTTGAAACTAACGGGGAGATGGTCGGCAGTCCAGGTGGATTCGTCATTGGGATCAAAACCAAGACCAAACGATTGCAACCATTCGATTTGCTTTTGTTTGTAGTATTCGGCTCGTTCTGGTGTAACGACACCCTTCACCACTGCACAACCGTCGCGGTGAAAGTCATCGCGCCAATCTCCATACGTCTTTCCATCGTGCTGGATGAGGTCGACACCCGTGTCGGCCTTGGGCTCTTCAGCGTGAGGGGCCATGATAGATTATTTGACTTACAGAAATGTTGAGTGAGTGTTTCTGATGTTGCTGAACACAACGAAGTTTGGTGTATTAACTTTTACAACACTGTCTTGAAAGCTTTAAATGTCTGTTGTGAGACATTACTCAATCATTACTTATGTGGGGTTCCGGAAATCTCGACCTGTGACGCGCCCACAATTCCGAGTCGGCAAATGTGGGCAGCTGTACGGGAGACAACGCCAAACTTGACAGGGCACGGCCCAGCACGGCCGTGTGAGTGAGGGGAAGTGCATTAACCGTTTCCGGAAATTCGTCGGGAGCACCAGCACTCACACAATTTCTGTAAACATCTCTGCAGTCCATAAAGCACCTGCATGCCGCCTCCTTTAACATTCTGATTTATTTTTGGAGGTAATACTGGTTTATATAATTCACTCTTCTTCAGTACTTATCATCTCCTCCAGGGCCTTGCATCATGCCTGCTCAGTTACCCCAAGTTGCGTATAAGCGCATATCTCAACCTGAAGTCGGTGTCAACAATTACCAAGGCTTCACACCCGGAAAAGTCGAGATTGTCAAAAAGGGTGCCCGACCCTACGGAGGCCGCGCCTTGGAGAGCGATATTCGGATAGATCACGATGTTGAGATCAAAGTTCGCGACGGTGTACGGTTGTATGCAGACATCTATCGACCTGCAGACGCAAAGGATGACGAGAAGCTGCCCGCAGTCGTTAGTTGGTCCTGTTACGGAAAAAAATATTCAGCTCTTCACATGCTGCCTATGACTGTGTGGCAATGCTGTGTGCCCAAGGAGGCTCTGAGCGGCTTAGAAAAGTTCGAAGGCCTTGATCCAGTAACGTGGTGCCCTCGTGGTTATGCAATCGTTTCAGTCGACTCCCGCGGCACGGGGGACTCCGATGGATCCATTCCCCTTATGGGATCTCAGGATGCTGAAGACTGTTACGACGTTATCGAAGCACTTGCAGCCATGCCATGGAGCAATGGAAAAGTCGGAATGGCGGGGAACTCCGCGCTGGCAATTATACAGTGGCACGTCGCTTCACTCCACCCACCCCATCTAGCTGCCATCGCGCCCTGGGAAGGATCGGGTGATATCTATCGTGAACAGTTTTGCCGTGGCGGTATCTTCTCAATGTCCAACTTTGATCTCATCACAAAGTTCATCATCAAGACAAACAACCCGAACGGCGGCATTGAGGATATGGCCGAGATGTACCGAAGATCATCAGTCTCTAACGCCTACTGGGAAGACAAGCGACCAGATATGACCCAAATCCAGTGTCCTGTATACATCAGCGGAAGCGATTTCAGCAGTATCCATACCATGGGTTCTGTGAGGGGGTGGCTCGAAATCCCTCATGATAAGAAGTGGATCCGATGGAGCTCATATCAAGAGTGGTATGAGTTGTATTGTGTTAAACATTCGCACGACGAACTGCAAAAATATTTCGACTTCTATCTCAAGGGCGTTTCCAATGATTGGGAGACATCAGTACCGAAGGTTCGATGGTCCGCATTGCAGTTTGGAGACCAAGACGCAATTGACAACATCGAATATGCCGACTTCCCCATACCAAATACGCAATATCGCCATTTCCATCTTTCGAAAGCGGGACTCAACGAAACACCAGTCTCTTCACCAGAGATAGTGTCCTATAACTCCGAGGACGCAAAGTCAATTGCAGAGTTTAACTATACTTTTACAGAAAAGTCACGACTCATTGGGCTGCCGAAAGCAGTCCTCTACATGTCTTGCCCCTCACATGACGATATGAACGTTTTCATCATACTACGTAAGCGCGACAAGGATGGTCAACTTATGATGCACCTCTGCTTTCCATTTTCTGCAGTTCCGGAGGGCATCAAGAGCATTGCGGATATTCCCGAAAAGGATCGCCAGAGCACGAACTTGCACATCGGAAGTGTAGGCACTTTACGTGCAAGCCATCGGCGATTTATCCCAGAAAAGTCTATCCACGAGAATTTTCCATTCCACCCACATGATATCGAAGAAAAGGTGAACCCGGGTGACATTGTGAAACTCGAAATTGGTATTTGGTCTATGGGTGTAGACTTTGAGAAGGGTCAATCGATCAGTGTCCAGGTGAGCCTCTTCTGGAAAACTCGATTTGATATTGCATGATTACTGACGAATGCTTCAGATCTCAGGAACGTTTCCAGCTATTGCAGAATATACCGCATTCTCAACGGAGCGCCCAGAGCATGAGAGAAACAAAGGCGAGCACAGGATTCATATTGGCCCTGATACACCCAGTCACCTTATTCTCCCGTTTGTCTCGATATAATGATAGATGATTAGAATTGAAAGAATCTTTTAGCATGCTGGTAGTGAGCCCGTTTTCCCAATTTGCGATGTGCCACTTTATGAGTTTGACCCTATGATCTGTTGACTTTGGACGACGAGGACTAACTTCTTTGGGTGATAAACCTGTGGTTGCGCAGTCGTGGAGACAAGTCCCCTTTGCTATCGCGGCCAACACTCAAAAGTCTTGCTCGAAGATGACGATAATTAGTCATCTATAGAGTATGTTGCGCTTGTCTTTGTTGAATGGTTCTTAAGTTTTGGAAATACGATGCTTTTCTAGCCAATGATATCAGATCTGGGGAATGCTTCACCTCATACCAAATCCGCCGATGAAGCGATTCCTATCGGACATTAGGCCTTCACTTTTGTAATAGATTTTCGGAAATCTGTGGTTGTAAGCCATTGCCCACTCTCCGAACGCTAGTTCGGTTATGGTACCCATTGCTAGGCCCAACTGGCATGTGGGTCCTACCCCGCATATTTACCCCGTGGAGACAAATGCCCCGATATGCCATGCCATGCGTGGCTATGGTCAAGGGATACGGGGTCAGAAGTTTGCTCTTGTTCCAAGCCTCCAAGCACAAGGCTTCCGAGATTCCTCGGTTGGAGTGGGAGCAACTCAAGATGAAAGCGCGCATTTATAAAGAAATGAATGTCCGGTCGTGGTAATGCTTCAGGCCATCAGTGATCCCCTTGAGCTCTCCCAGGATTGAGGTGAGCGGGCCATTTTTTCTATTATCAAACATCTAATTCCCACCGGACACTTTGTTCTCCTCCAACTCAACTCCTTCTGGAGATGGCCGACACGACGAAAGATGCGAAACCCTCAGAGGTGAATGTAGAGAGATTTGAATGTCTCTCGACTGACGAGGAGAGCAAAGATGGACTTTACCAGAGCCAGACAATGGGCACGGTAGCCATCACTGATGACAAGGACATCTATCTCATACCTGCACCAAGTGCGGACCCAAGAGGTGACTTACTCCAGTCCCTGTCCTTTTTATATATCATTGATTATCCTTCTAGATCCGCTTAACTTACCTAGATGGAGGAAAATTGTTTTCATCACCCTTGTATCAATATGTGAGGCTGCATCATGAGATACTCATCTTCAATGGCTAACCAAAATGATAGTCTCTAGTATTGGCCTTTCGATGGTATCTGGGTTCGGTGGCCTATTAGGATTTTACATCCCAGATTACTCTAAGCATGGTGCTGACTACGCTGATATTACTGCTCTCATGACGTATCCATCAATGTTCATGGGTGTCGGCTGTCTTACATGCACGCCGCTGGCTTTGTCAGTCGGCAGACGGCCTGTCTATCTCGCATCACTGGTGGTACTAATATTGGGCGCCCTGTTGGCGGCGCAAGCAACCAACTACAATTTTCATTTGGGCGCAAGAATGGTTCTTGGTCTTGCTGCTGGTCAAAGCGAAGCTCTAGTACCCTTGATGATTCAGGTAAGAAGCATGCAGTTGATGCAAAAGTTGCCTACTTATCTCGCATCTTAGGAAATCCATTTTATCCATGAACGCAGTACTTTCCTCATGTGGCAATCCTCGATACAAACTGTCCTCTCAGCTGGCCTTACTATTGCCGCATCACCTCTAGCCGGAGCAATTGGTCCTGCAAACTGGTATAGGTTAGGCGCGGGACTTGCAGGCGCGACTCTACTCTTTTCGATTTTCCTTGTTCCAGAAAGCCGTTATCCTCGGACTCTTCAAGCATACGGCCAATCCACTGGCGAGAACGACGACGAAGCAGGAGAGATGACGACACGACCGATGCGGCTGTCAGAAAAACCTGCTTTCAATCTTACAAAGTATCAGCCGCGGACGCTCAAATCGGATATGCGTTTATTTGTTGGGAAGTTTGACTGGGCTGAAGGCTATTACAGCTTTGTTGTAAGTCATACCAAGGATTCGCATTCGTTTCATAGCCAACTTAACTTCGATCAGCACACCTTCCAAATTCTCCTTTTCCCTAATGTTTTATGGGCGTTCTGCCTCAACGGATTAACTATGTTAGTACACTACCATATGAGATACTCGTGTGAAAACTGACAACTGACGACCTGCAGTGGTATAAACATCGCCATTGGTACAACTTACGGCAAGATTGTTACCAGTGCTCCCTACAACTGGGGTGATGATGCAGCATCATATGTAAATGCTGGACAAGTTGTAGTCGCATTTGTTACGCTTCCTCTTCTTGGTTATGGGTCCGATAAGATTATCAAATGGCGAGCTGCGCGCAATGGCGGTCTCCATGAGCCTGAGAACCGTCTCCTCGCACTCTGGATCCCAATCATGTTTGGCGTCCTCTCTGCTACACTCTACGGCCAAGCTGGCGAACATCCAGAGAAATACCACTGGTTCGTCATCGTCTTCGCCAATTCGGGATACTACTTTTGCTTTCTTGGTGCCAACATCGCTGCTATCACATACCTACTCGACTCCTATCCTGCCCGGGCCGGGCCTGTTCTTGTCGTCATCACAGCTTTCCGTGGGTTTGTTTCTTTTGGTACAAGCTATGGTGTGGCCAAATTTATTGACACTGCTGGATATGACGGATCTTTTGGCACATATGCTGGGTTAACGGCGCTCTTTGGGTGCCTAGGTATTCCTATCTTCATATTCGGAAAGCAGATCAGGGCTTATACGGGTCGATGGGCAAAGACGAAACGGGCTGGAATTCCTTCCATGTCTCGTTGAGTTATGAACAGCCTCTTAGGGCAATAAATGGAGTTCTGAAGAGGATCAAATATGTCGTTCTAAATCTCGGAAGGCTCCCATGACGATGAAGGGACGTTCGCTGAGCACATACGTATGAGTTTCTTCTATATTCGCAAGACATGGCGTTTCATAATATCGATATATGTGCAAGAGTATTACTCATTAGTGTTAATCACAAGTTTATTACGTCAATCTATATCTATGTTTGCGCTTGAAACGCCATATCTTCACAATGACAACTGTCATCAATGATGTTGATGGATGCGCCGTAATCTCGTTCGATAGATCAGAATACTTAAAAAAACGAAAGGATGATGTAACGCTCCGAATGCCAAAGGACTTGGTACAATATCTGGTGATGGAAAGATGTACCGAGTCCTTTCTGCAGCCTTGTCTATGCAGTGATATAGCATGAGAGGCAGCTGAAGCGTGTATGTATCTTCAGAAGGCATGATAACTATGCCATCACAGTTGTGGGCAGCATATTTCTGGAAAGTAAAATCACTCACTGAACGGCTGTTCCTTTGCTTTTTGTAAAGATTGAATCATAGTTTGAACATAGCCGATGAATTTGTATGACATTTGCAAAATCTAAGCCTTGATGTACGGAATACCAGTTAACTTGAATGTACGCTCATCAAGGGCTGGTTTGTTGACAGGCTCAAAACGGTTGTATGGGTCATCCTTCCCATCGCGCTTTGCCAAGTTTGAACCAGCGTGTCTTGCATTGGGCCAATGAGTAGTGCCGACATGCCGCTCGAAAGCATCCTTCTTGCGTACAAGATCTTCTTGAGTGGCGTGGCTGACAGGCATGTAGCAAGTATATACAGCAAACCTTAGCTGATTCGTTTTTGATCCGAGGTTGTAGTGAGGAGTACATGAGTCCCTTATTCGTAGTTAGCACACAGATCAAGGAAAGAAGACCGAGATAAAGAGAAGACTCACCAGAGTAAAAAATCGCCTGGCTCAGCGCACACCTTGACCCATTTCAGACCCTTTTTCTCGAGCCATTTCAAGCCGTTCTCTGTAAATCCATACCATTCAGGGGTCCATGCTGGAATACGTGGCTCATCGGCCATGTCTTTATGGAACTCATCAGATAAGAGATGTCCACCTGGACATACTATAAGGCCGCCATCATCTGGACCATTAGGTAACAGATTTACAAGGCCCTGCATGCATCTAAACCCCGGTTTGCTGGATCCTGATCTTGGTGTGGCCGTGGTTTATTGGGCTCTATGTCTGTCCGACTATCGCCTGATTAGTTGGTTCGGATGACAGTAGAGAACGGTAGTTCACTTTGGAAAGGTGAAGTTGATGGCGTCGAATGAGACAATGAGGTCCTTGTCATCGTATATCTCTTCGAAAGCCCCTACAACACCTGGCTCTCCCCGGACACCCCAAGCAAAGTCTTTGTGTGTTACCGCATAGCTGAGACACATGCCTCTCTCATTGATAGTGGGCAATCGATCTCTATGGACAGTCGAAAGATCATTTCGATCGAATCCCAGATTGCTATCAACCGTGTCAATGTTGCTACAGAAGTCGATGGAATCATCCTGACTTACAAGCCTTCCAACCATTCGTACATTCTATTGGCATAAGCATCCGCCCTTTCTTTCGGGATCGCGCCCTTTACGACAGCATAACCGTCACGGGCCAGATCGTCTCTCCAATCATCATAGTTAGTTTTCGACCCATCGATCCTCATGGAGTTCTCGCCAACAGCCTTCAATGTCACCGGAACAGTCTGGGTGGTAGTTTGGATCATACCGGGCAACATCACTTGGAAATTAAATGGTTGCTTATTCCCAATCGCGAGCAGCGTAAACGAAACTGTTATAACCAATACACATCACCCATCATATGCCCTACTTGCCGAGATACGGCCCATGTAGTTCTCCATGTGGCCCGAAAATCTCCCACATAATCCGAAACACAAGGTCTTGGCACGTTTTAGATAGCCAGTATCTTGCATTGGGCCCTGAAATCGAATCGTTCCTGCCGATCCTCCATTGACAACTTCGTATCAATATTTGGAGGAGTCGAGATGCACTTCCCGGCCGTGGCGATATTCGTGCTTGCACATCCCGTGGCTTTCGGGCAGCTGGACAAGTCGATACTGAACTCAGCACCAGTGGCAACAATTATCGGCAAACTGATCTCGAAATCACTCATGGGTAGATCCGAACCTACCTGTCCTAGAGCTTAACCTCATCCTCCACTGCCTGTGGCAGCGCACAACGCAGCAATTTTCGTATCGGGTTTCTGAATCAAATTGAGTCGTGCAAATATGCTTATGAACCAAAGGATGATTGTCCGACGTGATCCCACCAACTAGTTACCAAGATACGTGATGGGGAAATCTTATCAAATCTTGTCACAGGATTGGGCACTTGTAATTCATGACTCGTGTTCAATGCTGGTGATACGGCTGCGATGTTCCAGGCGTGCGGGGTCCGCGCAGAAGGCGGGCTATTGTACAACCGAGGAGGATAGAAAAAGCCCAGGGGTGCCCACATGTTCCGACAGCGTTGGCGCAGGGTCGACATACCCCAGATTCTTTCCACATATCCCGCTACCACTCGTTTCACTGCCAAATGTCAGCAGAAACCGATGCTACGAATATCAGACCATCAAAGCGGGCTCGAGCCTCCTCTAATGCGGACAACGTGTCGTCGCTACAATGTCAGGTGTGCCACCGCACCTATGACCGGCTTGACCACCTGAACCGGCATTTGGACTCCCGTAAAAATTGGTCCCCCCACCCTTCGGACATAACGCTTACGAGCTTTAGATAGGAACGAAAGATCCTTTCGTTGCAGAGAGTGCCCTGCAGCATTTAATCGGAGGTGAGTACTATCTTGGCGTTTCTGGCGCTGGCGTACTGATTCTGGCTCCCGGCACGTGCTTGGCAAATCGCGAGAGGCTTCCACGAAACACTAAAATCCACTACTGACAGCGTTGTGATTACAGAGACTTACTTCTTCGACATCAATCTGCTCATGCGAAGAATGCCGCAGAAGGGCAACCAAGCCTAAATCGTCCCGTTGAGAGAGCGACCAAGGCATGCAACTTCTGTGTTATCTCCAAGGTGAAATGCGACAATTACCGGCCATGTCAGAGATGTCTCAAGAAAAATATACCATGTACCACGCAGATCCCGGATAAGCAAAATGTCCCTGTTTCTGATTCTAGCGCACCCGTCGAGCAAACATCAGAGCGTTTGTTGAGTCAGGAAGAATCACGATCTGATCTGATGTATCCTGTCGATGCATTCATAGAGGCTGCTACCGTAAACCAAGGCATCTCAGAAATCTACCATGAAGCAGCCCATCCACCACAAGCTCTGTCGAATTTCTTCGAGCAGATCATGGTTACTCAGTCAGACTTTCTCGCGACTGACTACTTGCACCCGTCTGCTGGTCTTACCGCATGGCTACCTGAAACTGACTGGTTAGGAGAAGTGGATCTCTTCGGGGCTGATTTCATGCCGGCAATAGATGAGACGTTCAATTTGCCGTCATTAAATACCGGTCGCGTTGGCACGACAACTACACCAGGTGGCACTGTTGTCAATGAAGCTCGAGCGACCAACAGCGGCGACGCAGTGCGGCGACGACATGCTGTTTTCAAGCAGTCACCATGGTTTTGGATCCCAGAGAGCAACCAAAACGCTTTCAGTGAACAAGAGGGTATCACACTCGACGAACGGCAAGTGGATCTTGCTCTCTCTCCCCATCAACCTCATGCATCTAATGTCATTATTCCTGGTCGTTTGTCACAACAAAGTCGTGATCAAATACTCCAACTCGTTCTCAAGACTGCTCCTAGTCAAGTAACAATGTCGTCTTTCCCATCGGCAGACTGTCTTGATAAGCTTATCAAAGTTGGTATAGCCAAACGGACTGAAGGAGACGCTTGGATACATCCCTACACGTTCAACTCCGATACTGCTAGACCGGAATTCCTGACAGCGCTGGTCGTAGCAGGTTGTATATGCTTCGGAATACCGTCAGTAAACAAGACTGGGCTCGTCCTTCAAGAGATTGTCCGGGTTTCTCTTAGGGAGCTCGCCGAGCAAGATAACGGAGTCATGCGTGATCTACAGTACCTGCAAGCTTGCATGCTCTGGCTTGATATAGGCGCATTCTGCGGCTTTCGGCGCAAGATGGAATTAGCTGAAAGCTCCTTGCAGGTACTTGTTACGTCGTTACGTCGGGCGGGCAGGTTCGACGATGTTCGATATTCTAATATCGTACCTACGTCAGAAGATGGCGTAGAGGAGTTGAGTAGGAAGTGGCATCAATGGGTTGAGCTCGAATCTTTCAAAAGATTGGTTTATCATCTTTTCGAACACGACATATATATGACGATGGTCAACCACCGACAGCCGTTGCTTTCCTATGCTGAGCTTACACTCCCACTGCCCGCTTCAGAATCATTGTGGCTTGCACCATCTGCTGAAGTTTGGAAGGCGCGTATGATGAATATGCAACTTGCTAGCTCACGTCCCTCTATGCGATCGATTCTCCAGGAACCAGGGTCTGCCTCTTGTCTACACGCTGGTTTCGACACCCGCATTGCGCACTCAGCATATATCCATGGGCTAGCATCGCAAGTGTGGGAGCACTGCCAACAATCTGTACTTCTCCATGATATGAGTGACGCTTCTTCTCAATTATGGTCCCGATCTCGCCAACAAAAGCTACATGAATGTATACGAGACACGAACATTGTTCTTGATAGCTCAACCGCCTTGATATGTGTCTTCCAGCAATTCTTGCAGATGTACTTATTTGCAGACTTGGACACTATCACTCGGTTCGCCGGGAGATGTGGTGAGGAGGCCGCACATCGTGCATATATCGCATTGCAACCATGGTGTAAATCTCGAGAAGCTCGCACAGCGATCGGTACGTAACAATAGCTCTTACGAGCAGATCATAGCCTATACTTACTAAGACATTGTAGCACACGCAGGCCAGGTTCTACACGCTGCGCGAGCGATTCTTCCATATCAAAATCGAGGCCAAGATTCATTCATCATATACCACTCGATTATGGTCCTGTGGACGTACAGCATGATAACAAGCGATTGCGCCCGCAAGACAAGATGCAATACTCCTACCCAAGTGGAACTAGCAGCGATACACGATGGGCAAACGCTTGTGTTTCTAGATGATGCACGCTGTTCTAACCAGTCTGCGGTAAATACCTTCATCATGATGAACACTGGGATTCCTTGTCTCCGGATATCATTTGGTGATACTGGTGCACAATCCGAAGTTGAAGGCAATGCCAAGTCAGACACATGCGATCTCAGATATCCGTGGCAGGTGATGAAAGCAGGTGTGGCGCTTCTTGATGCAACGCATCCTGGTGTGGATAGAGAAACTGGGCCGCCACTGATTCGAGCTCTTTGTGGATTGATGGAGGACCTGGGTGGATTGCAATCATCATAGCTATCCACTATTCCTTCTCAGACGCTACGCGGCCGCCATTTACATAGTCTAGTCAGCTAGCCACCGTGCAGTGTCTCACTGATGAGATAGGCCGAATGTCAGATTTTCATCAGCGGAATAAAGTATAAGATGTACATCTTACGAGCGGGACATCATACGAGCGGGAGAGAGATCAAGGTTTTACCCTTGTAGAATGCTCACTAACGCTTCCGAAGCTGTCCAACAACGTAAGTGAGTTTCCTACTGAGATTGGCTATATGTCCCAAACGGTGCTGGATTGCAAACCGAGCTCCTACATGTGTCCTATGAGAACTCTATTTTGTGCAGACAGGCAGCGCCCGCTCGTACAAGACGCTGCTGTGTGAGCATTGTTAGCCTAGCAATCCTGGACCCTGCGGATCGTCAGGTCAGGAACTGCCATGTTTTCGAAATCATGATCGCTGCTCGAGAAGCTAGAAAATGAGCCCTTATGACATCGCCAATATCCAAGCGGTCCTAGCAAGGGGTGGTTCCGGTCGGGGTCGACTGTCTAACTAAGACAAGGCACCTCATCGTCAGTAATGGTATCTTTAACACTGAAGAAGCTGCCCCCTCATCATCAAGCATGTCCAAGAGAGCTAAAGCTTAACTGAGATGGTGATATTGCCTTAGAGCTAAGACAGAACGTTTTAGTAGAATTTTGGTAATAATCAAAAGAATCAAAATAACAATATTAATAACAATAGAAACTTATACATTTCAAACCAGGAGCGGGGAATTAGCATACATAGGTATAGCCTATGGTAACTTACTATTGCACTGAGGGCTTGACCGCAAGTTAACTCCACGTTAGGATTACGCCACCCACGGGAATTTCTTAGCAAATTGCTCCAACTTAAAAGATCACCACCATAGTAGTTATATAAGCACTTGTTGATAGTGTAGGGGCGCTAGTCAGGGGTACTTGGCAAAGTTTTCCATACACCCCCTTATATCTCTCTTATCTCAATGTGTTTCTTGAGTTGAAATACTACTATCTTGGTATATGCATCAAAAGGGGTAGCTTTGAGGGAGGGCAACTGTTACCCTTGCTAAAGCCTCTCCCCTTGATGTTGCTGTCTCCTATCTCCTCCACCCCTTACAGCCTTGCTCTTAGTTCTGTCTAACCCTTTGCCTCGATTTACATGCACGGAACCAGTAAGTATTACAGGTACTATTGAAGAATGAATGAAACGTCAAGAGAAGTTCTCAGTGCTACATAGGGCGTTGTAATAGTGCGTACTCGACATGTGGTGGAGATCTTGTATAGACTCTTCTTCCAGTCTCAAATTCTCATCTTTACTTACGATCAAATGTCCCTAAGCTAAACTTATAAGATCTGCCTATTCGCACACTCTTACGAATACGCTTTAGCTGAGACCTAAAACAAGAACCTGTCGTATAAGCGTTATCCAGATTGTCGTTAGGAATACGTGGATGATGCTGAGTGGTCCGTATCGCTAACCAATCCTTCAGACAGCGTCACTCTAATATAGGAAACGCACGTTCATTACCCCTGCTCGCAATGATCACTGCGTTACCGGTAGCCGTAGATCGATTGCACCTAAGAACATAAATCTAATTCTTTTCTCGCGCTCAATCATATTCTAGAGTTCAGACTGAACTGGCTGACCTTCTCCGCGATAGCATCCTAATCGGTTACGACAACCAAATACACCTTCATTGATTCTATCGAGACGAAAAACCCACCAGTGAGACTCCAAGCTGCAGCAGTAATCACAATGGTTACCTTTCTAGAGTCAACCTTGATCAAACTGTCTCTGAACTCCGAAAATCTCTCTTTATATTATCCAAATCCAGTGCGCTATACCTCAATATCGAGGAATCAAATCGCAGTCGCTATAGAACCGTCTCAGTCATCACTATCCATGTACATCTACCAAATCAAGCTCAACTCATCGATGTTTCGGCACTGAGTGACCAAGCCTTTAGCACTGCATTGAAGGACGGCACGACTCTTCAGTCTATCCTAGAAGACCGCAGCTTTCTCAAATACATCTAGGGCGTAAGCAACGATACCAACGCCTTGTGGTTCCACTATGGAGTGAGCCTTATTGGCATTACTGACCTCCAACTGCTCGAAAATGCTTCGAGATCAGACGACAAAACATATATTCGCAGTCTCGATAAGTCTGTTCAGAATGATTTAAAACTTGGATTTATGGAGACGAAAAGCTGGCTTAGTACAAAACAAGATATCGGGAAAATCATGTACACCGAAGTTTTTTCCTTGCGCCCTTTGCAACACGAGACGTCTACAGGCACAACTAGGACCCCACACCAACTTTTAAGCAGAAATTTTTCATCGAAACTCGTCAATTTTCTATCGAATATAGGGGTAACACGTCGCGAGAAATCGATTTACGCCAACTCTAACGTGTGCAGCCCTCTCGTTGAGGTGCTAGAGGAGGTATTGTCGA
>NW_006912172.1:0-73314 GCF_000523435.1 Bipolaris zeicola 26-R-13
CTAGTGCTAGCTTTCTAGACGCCTGGTGCTAAAGAGCAGTTTGGTAACAGGGAGAGATGTAGGGCAGCTAGGCTGCCTTCCAGCGAGCTCTCTTATATGACTGCTTATGATCCATAGAAATGCCAGGATACTTGCTGAATCAACCTCCTTGGAATTTCTGAGATGGGGTTGTGGTCATCGTGTCAGAGAACAAGGTTGGGCCCTGGTATGCGTATTCAGATATAGCAATCCTCATGAGCCAAGTTTCAAGTGGGGGACGCTACTTGATCCTAGAAGATCGATATCTATCATATAGCACTTCTAATTTTGGAGCAGAAGCATGGCATTCTCAGAATACTCGGTGCGCATTGACATCGCTAGTTCACGTGAGCAGGCTTGGCCTGTGCCAAAGCGGGGGTTCACCGTTCAGTATCAATCGCGCTTGCAACTCTCTCGGCCAACACGATCCCGTCCACGACGATTTGAAGTTCAACTTTATCAGCCTGGCACCTCGAGTTTCAGAACCCGGTGGTCAGCAAAGTGTAAGCGTACCTGAAGTACATTGCTTTCCTAGCTCAATTAAGGGACGACACGGACCCCTTGGCGAAAACATCACCTCGTATATGCAATCGCCGACTGCATCAGGAATCACACAGCAGCCGCTTGGTCAGCGTGCAGAAAGGGCATGCGCTAGGACAGTGAGGCGACGGGCCGTTGATCAGCCCTGAACATTCTCCGCTACTTCCGCTGTACCGGCGGCATTCGGGACCACCTTTGCTTTTCGAAGGAAGCTGGCTGGCGCCACGCGTGAACCCTGAGGCAAAGGATTCCAACAACCGGTTATTTATTTGTCTACGACAATCACCTCCTGTCATTACAAGCACACTCCATCGTGCTGAGATTACTTTTCTCCAAAATCGCCTTTGTTCCAATAAAACTATTGTTTGCCCGTCACGTGGTGGATACTGGGGTTGATCACGACACGGCAATATCGGCCAAGCCCGCTTCCGTACCGATCTTGCACATCAGTGGCCGGAGCGACCCAGTCGTATCCTCACCTCTGGATTGCTGTTCACTTCGCATCATCGCGAGAACAAGAATAGGAAATCATGACGAGCTCTGAGTCAGAAGAACATGCGCAACAGTCGCGAAAACGCTCGCGCACAAGCAGTAGCGGTGACAACGGGTCTGGGAAGAAGACAAGGGGACGGCCCCGTGTGGATACCCAGGATGCCACGGCAGCGGATGTGAGTGGATACTCTCCCCTTTACCGCGAACTGATATGGACTCTGTGCAACGAGGGCTGGTTCAAGGACCGCATCAACGCTTGCAGCTGAAGATCTCGAGCTGTTGATGCGGACAGGGATCTCAGACCTGCGCGTTCGAACCTCTGTTGGTTCATTCCAAACCATCTGTCGATTTTGAAAGCCGCTAGTTGAAAGTCATCTTACCGCGAGCCTTTTCGTCTTACTCAAGGGCAACTCAATATGCATATTGTCACTGACAAAAGCGCTAGCGGCGAAGAACGCAAATTCGACTCGCACAGCGCGCATACCGCCAGCGGAAAGAGACCACTATCGCTTCATTAAAAAAGCAAACAGCGCAGCTCCATTCTATCATTGAGCAGATGAACAACAGTTTTCATCGGCTCACGGAATCAACACTGAGATCAGGCTTATTACAGCTGAATCCTGATCTAGCCCAAGAATTTAAACTCGTTAAAGAGACTTTTTCGAGTTTGGCCAGAACAGCGAGCGAGAGCCAGCGTCAAGTAGACGAGGATGTCGAGCAAGGAGCTGAAGGGACAGGCCCGCGCAAACCGCCTGAGCCTGAACTTGAACCTGAGCATATTGGCTGGGGGTATTTTGCTGTCTCGCAGCAGCCCAACAAGGTATGTAAAGCTCATGACGAAAAACTCACGGCTAGCTATGATTCTACATCCTCTTGGAATATTCGTAGCCTGGCTGACGGTGTTGCTCAGGATCAGGCGCCACAAAACCTTCCAGTGCCAGACAGTTACTCTTCACACTTCAGTACTATAGTCGACCAATCGGCTCCCAGCATCATCAGTCACAGTCAATATGTTCTTGGGGAGCAATCGGGACAGACCCATCACATCTCACAGTCTGTGTCCGAATCACTACCCGCTGGCATGGTACCACAACAGGAATTGCCGTTTGGCCTGGTTCCTGTCCATGACCAACAACAGACACCGTACGAAACATCAAACTTCCACACCTACCCCGCCGACATGCCAGCGTCTGGTATGGCTCCTGCAACGACCAACTTACCGACACCCTCTCTGTCGATCTCAGATCTGTCAATGAAGACCCTGAGTCCCGTGTGGACATATAATCATAACGAATCGACTGTGGGCAGGAGGTTGGCCAGAGCAGCAGTAGAGACAGGATTCGCCGTGCTTACCCATCTCAATTATTCACCCTCGGTACGTATGCGAATCATATGCCAGCTAGCTGAGTTACTGGAGGCTCTTGCGGCAGCCATCTATCATCACGTTTTTCTCGATTGATCTGACTATAAAATTCAGATTATCAACTATATCTTTAGACTTAACTTTCCACACTATAATGTCGACCAAATAAAGCAACGTTTCCAAGAAGTCATGTCAAAGACGGTTGTTGAGGATCTGGACTGGTTTGAGGCGCCTTTCGCCCCCCTTGGAGGTGCAGGGACCCACTATCCGCGACGAGATGCAGCAGGCAACATTGTACCAAGAAAGGATTCCTGGGCACCAGAGTGGATCGGGCCGAGAGAGAAGAGATTGGAAGGGTGGGGGAATGTAGAAGGCAGGGCAGCTCAGTACCTACGTGCGGTGGACCTTGCTGGTTTCGAAGGCGAATGGTTTGATGCCCATGACGTGCAGGGATATCTGGAGGAGCACTATGCGTGCAAGTTCAACCCCTCAAGTTCGTTTGCGGAGTGCCTGATCGATATCGAAGACGAAGGTCCAACAAACTCGTACGCCAACATGCCACAACAGGCACAAACGAACGTAGGAGCTACCGCGAACAATGGGTTCGGCATGGATACGTCCTTTGGTGGCACCTCTGCGCCCAAGTATGCGGGTGATTTCACCCAGCTTGTCAACCACGACATTCCCTTTGATCAGACGCTAGGACTGGATCTCGCGCCTGGATTCGACTACGGCTTCGCGAATAGCACAAGTTTTGGTACTGGGCCAGGGCTACGCGCCATGGGCGATGATTTGGAGGGCCTGCAAGTGGTGAAGCAGAGGAAGAGATGCGCGTGGATTGACGTCTCGCGGCTGATTTTCGGTAAGTTTACACGATTTCTTTTTTCTTTTGGAGTTTGTGATGCAATCCATCAACGTGGGTAAATTATTTGGCTGACGATTGCGACAGAGATAGTCCAACATGCAGTTTGCCTTGGGCGTACGCCAGGATTCAGGCGCAAAGACGTTGACCAGGCGGTACGGGAGGCTTTGATCAAAGAGAGTTGATGATCAGTACTACTTACAGGACAGGGGCTAGCACACGAAACAAATAGGCCTGGATTTACTTCTTCGGTGGCATCATTGGGGGCGGGCTTGGAAGAAAACTTGACAGCATGGTGATAGATAGCAATACGAGTGTCTATGTGCTTGTGTGAATGCGTGCATGTCTATGGGTGCCCGATTGTGTTTGGGTCCAGCCATAGCAATTGCCTGGCGTTGGTTTCGCAATTGCAATGAGTAGAGTACGTAGATTTGGGTAAGAGCAGCTGAAGGCAAGGTCACGTGCGGCGCTAGAGTAGCTCGGGGCGCTAAGGAATCGCGCCCTCAGCGATTGCCGGGGCACCGTTCACTATCACTCATACACCCCACGACCACGACAGCTGAGGGCACCCGATCACGTTGTATAAAGGCTTCCGTCTGGGCAAACAATAGCCATAGATCACCCCTAATAGCGCAGAAGCTTCCTCGAGCGTGGCACCCATTTGCAGCCTCAAGCGCTGACGTCGTCTGCCTGGTTCCTGCAAGCCTTCGCGACCTCTTGTCCAGCGTCCACAGAGCCCAGAGATTATACTAGATAGCTGAGAAACACCAAGCAACCGCCGCCATGTCGAACTCGGTCGTGGTTAGTATTCCCTGGACGGTGCACGCGTGCGCGCGCGAGCGAATGGTGCGAGGGTAAAGGCAGGCTTGCTAACAGCGACCACCAGGGCGGAGTCTACCAGCAAATCATGGAGAAGGTTATCCAGGCGTCCCAGAACGACTTTGAGGAGTCGGGCGTCGACCAAAGCACTCTGGAAGAGATGAAGCAGGTACGTTGCAACCTGGCCAGTATCTTGGCTGTCGCGCCTTTCCTTGCCTCGGTCGCAGCATGGCAGCCATCGCGCTTCTATGCCCGCGCCACGGCGGCCATGGTTTCCCCCCAGTTCAACTTGATCGGATATTTGGTCGCATCGTTTCTTCTGCTCGCTGCGACAATGGCGCGATGGCTGCCTGGCTTTGGGGGTGATGGGCGGCTGAAAGCGGGGCTGAGTTGCCGGTCGGTCTGGCAGCTTTCGGGGGCGACTCAGTATTTGGGTCGCCTTCTTATAGCCCCTGCACAGCTCCCCCACCCGCCAAGCTCCGTGCATCCTTTCCCGAACCGTCATAGCTCATCATGTGACGGCCCTCTAAGCATTCTGCCTTCAATCATGCTTTTATTGCCAGCAGCCACTAACCATGCATAGGGTTGGCAAGAGAGATTGTCAGCGCTCAAGATTGCCCATCTGCCATGGGACCCCGCCCCAGAGCCTGTCCGCCAGCCGGCTACGTTGCCCTCTAATGTCAAGGTCGATAATGAAATTCCACCGTCCACTGGGTCAGTCAACACGGAGGGCGGCTACCAGCAACCTATTCCCAACTATCCACAGGCCCAACCTGCGACCAACGGATACAATGGCGGTTATGACCAAAATTCACAGTTGGCGCAACAGCGGGCTGCTGCTCTGATTCAGCAACGTGTGCAGCAGCAAGGCAATGTACACCAGCAAAACTATCCCAACATGCCTCAACAAGGCCATTTACCGCAGATGCCAATGCAAGGTCAGCAGCAGCGCATGATGGCCCCTCAACAACAGCAGCAACACCAACAGCAAATGCAGCAGCAACAGCAGCAGCAACAGCAAATGCAGCAGCAACGACCTCCTCATTCAAATCAGATGTACACATCGCAGACGGATGGCACTGATGATTTTCTGGCTGATTGGGAGGCGTTCAAGGCTGCGCGTGCTGCTTCAGCTGTCGAGCGCATGGCAGCCGACGACTTTATGCGTGCCCGTGTTGATGCCATGGCGATGCGCCAAGATAGCGGCCTGATGGTGCCTCTGGACTCGATGCCGAAAGGCAAGAAGCGAAAGGCTGCTGTTCGTGTCCTACAAGCCGAAGATGCTGCAGCTTCAACCAATGTCTCCCCGCCTGCTCGCTTTGACGGTGACGACGACGTCAAGTTGGAGGAGGATCCCGACGATGCCATCAATTCTGACCTCGACGATTCAGAGGATGAGCTGAATGACGGCGACAATAGCGACGACGACATGGTGGACTACATGCTGTGCACCTATGACAAAGTCCAGCGCGTCAAGAACAAGTGGAAGTGCACTCTCAAGGATGGCATCCTCACCACGAACAAGAAGGAGTAAGTCTAGTCCCTACAGAAGTTTACTTATCCGTTGCAAGCATACTAACAGACGGCAGATATCTCTTCCACAAGGCAAATGGTGAATTCGAATGGTAGATAAAAACTACCAGCAAACCACACTAATACCCGTGGTAGCTGAACTCGAGTTCTAAAGTCCCCTTCCTCCAGCGCGCACACAAACGGCACAGCACACGTCCGTACCCAAGACGCAAAAAGCCCTCTCACACAACATGGACAACTACCATTTGTACACTACCAAGACATGAATCAACTTTCCGTTACTCTCTCTCTCTCTTTGTTATCTTTCCCAATGACCGTTATTCTAGCGTTTTCGAATAACAAACGCCCAGTAGCCTGAATGGCAAGAAGCATACTCAGATTGGATCCCTTATTTCCCTCACCGCCTGATCAAACTCTTTTTTTTCTTAACGACTATTCTGCGAAAAATGTATACACATAAATAAACATCATCCTCAAAGGAAAGAAGGAAGAAAAAAAGAAGGAGAATTTATTTCAAAATGTTGGGAAATGGTCAAAATCCCGACGTTCATCAGCTGTTTCATCGATTGCATTTTCTCAAATTGACATTTCCTTTTCTTTTCCAGGGTTTTTTTTTTCGATCGAGGAGGGGTGAGACTTGGTGCTAAAAGCGATGCATAGAAGAAGATGGAGAGAATACGAAGAGCAAAGTTCCGGCTAGCTGGCTTCCCCCATCACCCCACAACCCAGGCGTCGTCGGCTCTCCTTTTGTTTCCTAGTTTTTCTTTTTGTTCAGTATGAATGTCCCATGTGTTGGCATACATTTTCTGGTTTCTTGTTTTCAAGTGATTGGGTTTTAGTGTCAAATGGGAGACCGAGGAAGAGCAAGGAGAGGGTCTCGGGACGACATCGCAGTTCAGTAATCGATTCAACAACTCTGCAAATGGTTTTTTTTTCGGGTGGGAGTTGAGATGTTAGGTCAATCGTGCACTGGGGGTCTTTTTCAAGGGGCTTTCTCTTTCAAGTTTACCATGGGCACGAACGTCTAGCTGTTCAATCCGACAAACAAACAAACCTGCAGCTGTTGGAAAATTGAAGATGTCCATGTACTCCAGACTAGATTCTTGTTATATTCGGCGGTGCATGTCCCATGTCCATTACAGTGTACCATCGTCACTCGTTTCATCGCCCGCAGATGCATTCTGCATGATTGTCTCGTCAATGTGTCCCGCCTCCGCCTCGTCATCGTCATCATCCACAAGCGGCACGAAGCGAAAATCTACAAACCCGTTTTTGCCAGCTGCAAGTGATCCTGCACCACTAGTACCCGGGCCAGGAGCGGGGCTCTCGACTTCAATCATGAATTGCAGACTCAGCACACCCTGTGTGTCTGCGCGTATGCTGACTTTGCTAGCGACGCTCATTGCACGTGCGGCCTTTTGTATCAAGCTGAACTTGTAGCTTGAGCGAAAGACGGTGTCAGGATCACTGAGCTGGAATCTCTCAAGAAGGTTTGTTGGAGGGACCGCAGCTGTATCACTAGTCGCGTTGAGGTTTGTGGATGCTGGGGTGCGATATGCAGAGGGTTGAAGCTGGTTGTTGAATTCGACGCGTGCAGAGCCTAGTGTGCCTGATGACGAGAGTGCGAAGAAGGGCTTTCCGCGCACGGTTTTGGCGTACATGGTCAGCTTTTCTGGGCTCGTAGATGATAGTTCTTGGATCGCGTCATAAAGCCAGCTGCCTCGCATGATGACCTTGAGCACAAGGGCATCGCGATCAAACGGAATCTCGTCGGCGTATTCAGGCTTATAGGTTGTCAAGTCGCATTGCGTGCGTATACTCAATTCCGTCAATGTGACTGCTAGTGGAGAACCCTCGCCTTGATAACTAATGCGACACATGTTGTTCATGCCATTCATTATGTTGTTGCCTGTAAAGGCAGTGCTGGTGGGGTAAGGCGCGTCGCGGGCCCATGGTGGTTTGGAATTGGCGGGGTCGGTGAGGCCGAATATTTGAAGTGTCTCCAGAAGGGCAGGCAGCGATATTTGGAAGACGGGCGTCGGTTCGGATGCATCGTCAGAATCGTTGAAGGTGTAGGTTGTAAAGAGGGATTTGTCAAGGAAGGCGGACGCTATTGTGTGTTTAGTTTGGAAAAGGCGCAAATGAACAGGCAGATGCATGCGTACCTTCCATGACACTTGCTTCATCGACGGCAAGTTTGAGGCCTATGTCGCTAATCTGGACGTGCGCTTTGTTTGAAAAGGCGATACATCGCAGTAGCTGGTACAGCTGACGCGCTGAACTCGACACGGCCGTAAGAACGGGCTGGTCTTGGTCATCCATTCTACTGTAGGGTGATTGTATCTGAGGGAATAGTTATGGGGGTGGTAAAGCTATGGTCGAAACGATGGTGGAATAGTGTATGACGCATGCAGATTCGAGCGTCTTGAACTTTTTATTGGTATTCCATAAATTGTACACATAAGAGGTCCCTTCCCAACGCCGGATGGATATAACACGAAAACTAGACGTATACGCCGACTGCGCAAATCATGTACACAGCGCCGAAGCTGCTCGCGGTCAGTACGGGAGAGGGCGTATCGATACTGGAGGCCACGTACCCGAATGCCAGTGATGCCGGAACCCCGAGAATTGGCAGGTTGACGAGGGATCGGTCTGTAAGGATACGTGTGAGTGACTGCGGAGTGAATACGAGAGTGGACGTGTTGGACATACTCAAGCCAAAGATGGTGGTCAGGACGAGGGCTACGCATACTGTTAGTATAGCTCTATGCGAGCACCAGAAGGGTCCGGAGCGCAACATACATGCAGCCAGCAGTACAAAGCCGACGGTGAATTGCGTATCCTTTCCGATGGTAGGATGAAAGGGCTGGGAAGCAGCAGCCTCCCAGACGTCTAGAAGCGGGCTCGACATTTGTGCAGTATTGGCAATTGGAAGTTGATTCGGGAGTCTCTCGTGAAGCTGCTGCCGTGGCCTCTGGACGGCGGTGTTCTCTGGCCGCCGCGTGTTGTGATTGGTTGTCGGCCTGTCGGTCAATGCGGAAGGCGCGACTTGCCCTGACGTTTGTTCAGTCAACCACCAGGGCAACGGAAGGCGCGACCAGACACGAGAAGGCGCTCAACACCGCAGAAGGCGCTGAACACCACATCATGGCGGGCGCAACTGAAGATAGTAAGTGCGCAGCTTCTTCATCCTCCAAGTCCCCCTCGTCCGCGCGCACTCGGCCTTGCACGCCTGTCGCGCACCTAGCATGCCGTCTCCCCGCAACAACATCCCGCATCTGCGCGACCTCTTGGGCTATCCCACCTCTCCCCCGTCTTCACCTCTCCCCATACCCACTCATGCTGCACGTGACTCGTCTCCAGATGTCCCCTTGAATCTGCAAAAAGCTGACCCCTCGTCCCATCCAGCCAAGCGCAAAGCGACCACCGATCCTCCCAACGCCTCCCCCAAGCGCATAAAGCATAGTCCGCCTACACCTGAACAGACCGACGACGCCCCCGCGCCCCCAGTCAAAAGGATAGTACCCTTTCCAGAAAAGCCTGCGGTTATCGAGGAGCGCAATGGCGAGATTGAGTTCAGAGTCGTCAACAACGATGGCCGGAGGGAAAGCACAATCATCTTGACGGGCTTAAAGTGTATCTTCCAGAAGCAGCTGCCCAAGATGCCCAAGGACTACATTGCTCGTCTCGTCTACGATCGAACGCACTTGAGTATAGCCATTGTGAAACACCCGCTTGAAGTGGTAGGGTGCGTCGCCACCCGTTGCCTCCCGTTCGTGTAGTATCAAACGCTGACTATCATGTACCACAGAGGCATAACTTACCGCCCCTTTGACAAGGGCCAGTTCGCCGAAATTGTCTTTTGCGCCATCTCATCGGACCAGCAGGTCAAGGGTTACGGCGCCCATCTCATGTCGCATCTGAAAGACTACGTCAAGGCCACATCTAAAGTCATGCACTTTCTCACCTACGCCGACAACTACGCTATTGGATATTTCAAGAAACAGGGCTTCACCAAGGAAATCACATTGGAAAAGTCGCGATGGATGGGCTACATCAAGGACTATGAGGGCGGTACCATCATGCAATGCAGCATGGTTCCCAAGATCCGCTACCTCGAATCTGGCCGAATGCTTCTCAAGCAAAAAGAGTGCGCAAATGCCAAAATAATGGCTGTAAGCAAGAGCTATGAGATCCACTCGCCACCAGCCCAATGGACAAAGGGGGAACTCAAACCCATCGACCCCCTCACCATCCCCGCCATCAAAGACTCCGGCTGGTCCCCCGTCATGGACGAACTTGCCCGCGCCCCGCGCCACGGCCCCAACTACAACGCCCTCCTCCACCTCCTCAACGACATGCAGAACAACAGCAATGCCTGGCCCTTTCAACAACCTGTTAACAAAGATGAAGTCCTGGATTACTACGACGTCATCAAGGAGCCCATGGACCTCGCTACCATGGAGGAGAAGCATGAAAAGGATCTTTATCCCAACCCAGAGGACTTCATCAGAGATGCTAAGCTTATCTTTGATAATTGTCGCAAGTATAACAATGAGAGCACGCCGTATGCGAAGGCTGCAAATCGACTCGAGAGGTACATGTGGCAGCGTATACGTGATATACCAGAGTGGTCGGTACGTATTGTTTATACCCCTGTTTGGAGTGATGGTATATTTGCTAACCTGTTCGCAGCATTTGGAAGGGGAAATGACGGGCAAGTGAGAGGGGATATTCGTTTTTTATCAGTCGTTTACAGGAGTTGGAGGAGAAAAGGACGGGGGATATGTTGTGTTATACTTTCAGCGGCATTGGGCATGGTGTACGGTGTATGGGTGTTGTAGATTGACTCGGCTTGTATATACCCCCTTGTCGTATGCTATTCCATCTTACTGTGTTTTTTGTGTCTTGAGGTGCAGGAATACCAGCCAGATGTATACCCCCTTTGCGCATGTAGTGTGTTGCTGAGCGGCTAGCCGTTCAAAAGGTTCAACCAGTTACTTAAGTAATTTCCCGAGCGATGAATCCAGAGTGGCCTCACAGGAAAAAGCGAGTTCACAGTCGTACCTGGGCCTGATTTTGAAAAACAAACAAATAGAGTTAGCCTCGGGGTCCCCGCTGTCTCAGCTCATCCTTCGGTTGTCTACGCGCAAAAAAAAAAAACAGAAACATGTGTCTCAACAGTCGCGGGATGCCTAACCTGATATCCATCACGACATCAACAACTTTTACCAACTTTCAATCTTACAAAACTTCCCCTAGTTCTATCGCCCTCAGTTTTAATCGCAAAATACGAGAGTCTACACATGTACGCTCAAGTCACATGTGAAAGACATTTCCCCAGCCGCCTCTAACCCCATTACTTTTACCCCGTGCTGAGACCCTCATCATGTGGATCCCGTCCCCCCCCCTTCAAATACCAAGCTTTTTGGGAAATAAAGGGGGGGAAGCACGGAGACTAAAGTCGATGGGGGGAAGCACGAGATCGCGGTGTGTGTGTACACTAAGTCTGGTGGGAGACTAAAGTACTTAGATGGCTAATTTAAGGGTCTGAGTGAGAGCTCGTTGGTCAGCTCAATTGGCGAGCATGATGGCTAAAAAAAAAACCAATGAAAGCAATTCGCTCTCTCTATCCGCAAAGCTATGTGAACGATAAACTGCAAATTCTATGATTTTTTGCATTGCTTTCAATTCAGGCATCCAGAAAAAAAAAAGGTTGCGGCTGCAAAGGATTGAGGGGGAAGGAGGAGGCAAGGCCAGGGCTATTATGTACTGTAAATTGTAAAAAGTTCAGCGAAAACCGCGGAAAGCCGCCCGAGCCGAATTGAGATGCAACGGCCGAAGTTTTGCGGGGTTTAGCCGACGACCTCCGCGTTATCGTGAGTGCGCGTCTCCCCGTCAAATCGAGATACTCGGAGAAAAATCAAGAAGCGAAATATGTTTCCTGAAAAAAAAACCCCGTCTTATGATGTAATAAATCTCTTTTTCCTGAAGATGGAATGGTTCGCAATGTTTTTAAGTGATGATGAAATCGGACTACTAAACCCACACCCAAAAAAAGGGGATTAAACCCATAGCAGCAAGTTTCTGGGTCCGCTGCGGGGAAAATAAAAGAGGGAAAAGGATTAGTAGGGCTCAAAGCGGGAGAGAAGAGCAAGTGCCAGTGCCATACATACACGCCGCGGATCTCCTCGCTCTCTCGCTTTCTCTCTAGCTCTCCAATGATGATGATCATCTGGTCTCACCATGCATTACGGGAATCTCTTCCCCCGCTCCTTCAGACACACTACGTATAGATCCAAAAGGCATTTGCAGGCGAAGTCCGCAAGCCTCGATTCGGCGCATATACCGAAATGCGCAACCTTGTTGATAAGAATCCTAATCGTTGTGCTGCAGGTCACCATGTAAGACCTTAGTGCCGATCTGGCTATCGGGATGGCTCGAACGATAATGATGGGGAGTGGATGGAAATGGCGCCGGGGGCGGCTGTTTTTTTTTTTGCTGCAAGCACCGAGTGTGGCCGAGAGAGAGATAGATAACTTAGGTTTCGGAGCCCAAAAACCAATCCGAATGTCCTCTTTTTTTGGTGCCTTTCGTTGGCAATTGGGTTTACGGGTGCGAATGTTGCGTCACATGGCCCCGTATGTTAGGTAGTTGGTGCGTGGGTCAGCACAGGTGCAGGGTGGAGGTTTTGCCACAAGTAAGCGGGTATTAGTAGCCACAAAATCTTGAAGAGAAAAAAAAAAGGGCTTTTGATGATATTCGGCTGGGGTCTTGTCTTGTGGTTGCATAGATGATGTCCTTTCTTCCTGTTGTTCCCTGTGTACACGTGCTTGTAAACCATTTGGCGTGGTGCATGCGGAGTCCCGTTGGTTTGGTATAGCCAAGGACGAGTCGCTCGGGGAAGACGACGGTGGTTCGTGCTGCAAGGCCAGAGGCTGGGTGGGGAGAGTAGTCGATGCGAGGCCGAAAAGAGGTGCTCAACCGAGGAGGGGGCGCATATTCGCCGCCGCTTATCACGGCTAGGGACATGGTCCAGCACGTTCATCTCCGTGATTGGTCAATGCGCGCGGTGTCAAGACTGGGGAGCAGATAAGAACCCGGTAAGCGTTACAGAGGCGTGCAAAGGCGGCCGGTACTGCGAGCACTGCGAGGAGCGAGTAAGCGGTCCCCAACCACACACTATAGCCTTCTGGAAAGCCCAGACAGGCGGGCAGACCAATCGAGGCCTGCGATACTGTGCTGTGCCCATGTCCAAAGAGGCAGTTGCCAAGTGACATCTTGGACCGCCCGTATGGCTGCTTTGCACTGTCTGGGCCGGCGACGGTGCGAATCGCCCTCCACTTTGGCCGTAGCGCGAGCCACGGTGCGAAAATATAATTCCCCGTCCTGGCCGGCTCGAGAGAGAAGAGAGAGAGCCAACAGTTCTTCATTGTTCAACCTCTTGCTGGGAACTGCCCCCTCCTCCCTCTTGTTGCCGCTTCGTTGCCATGGCTGATATCCGCGAACCGCACAATGCCTCTCCACAGGAAGGCGTTGCGCGCAACAATGACCCGGCACTAGACATTGCTCGCGAGCACCAACACCCCCACGTGCACCACAGCCCTCGTGCTGCCCACCCAGACAATGTCGTCTACACAACTGGCACCACCGACGAGAAGCCGAGCGAATTCCTCTCCGCCAGCGCTCAAGACAGCCATGCTCACTCGCATCCGGCTATCGCTGATGAGAAGCACGAGCTCGGAAAGAACGGTGGCTACGACTACGAAGTCGAAAAGGCCACTCGCAGCTCTTCCGACCCTGACATGGAAGGTGAAAAGAGGAAGAAGTGGTATTCCCCATCATCTCTGTACAAGAAGTACAGGCTGCTTTTCCACATCTTGATCGGCGCATTTTTCACCGGGTAAGGCGCAACTTTTCTCTCTTTCCAATCGTCCTCGCGCATCGCCCCGTCTAACAGGCCCCCATAGATGGTGGATTGCAAGTCTGGTTGAACATCGCCATGACAAGAACTGGATCATTCCCTTCTTGTTCTGGCTCGCAATCATGATTCGCTTGATCACCTGCCACGTTCCAATCACCGTCGTCACCAAGCCCATGCACTGGGTCTGGACAAACACTGGAACCCGATTCGCCAACCTCATCCCAGAGAAGCTGCGCACGCCCTTGGCTGCTCTTCTCGTTGTTGCCGTCATGATTGTTGGATCCTTTGCCAGCGAGGAAAGCCAAGACAACACTCGTGCCAACCGTGCAGTCTCCCTGTTTGGTCTTTTGGTCTTCATCGCCTTTTTCTGGGCTACTTCGCGTCATCGCAACAAGATTGTGTGGCACACCGTCATTGTCGGTATGCTGCTCCAGTTCATCATTGCCCTCTTCGTTCTCCGCACAACGGCTGGATACGACATTTTCAACTTCATCTCTGAACTCGCCCGCGAGCTGCTGGGTTTCGCCAGAGACGGCGTCTCCTTCTTGACCACTCCAGAGATCTCCCAGTACCAGTTCTTCTTCTTCAGTGTTATCCCGGCCATCATCTTCTTCGTGGCCCTTGTCCAGCTCATGTTCTACTGGGGCATTATCCAGTGGTTCATTGGCAAGTTCGCAGTCTTTTTCTTCTGGTCCATGAGAGTATCTGGTGCCGAGGCCGTCGTCGCTTCCGCATCTCCCTTTATTGGTCAGGGTGAATCCGCCATGTTGATCAGGCCCTTTGTCGCCCACCTTACCATGGCCGAAATCCACCAGGTCATGTGCTCTGGATTTGCTACTATCGCTGGTAGTGTCTTGGTTGCCTACATCGGTATGGGCCTCAACCCTCAGGCTTTGATTTCTTCCTGCGTAATGAGCATTCCCGCTTCCCTGGCTTTCAGCAAGCTGCGATATCCCGAAACCGAAGAGACTCTTACTGCTGGCCGAGTCGTTGTTCCCGATGATGACGAACACAAGCCTGCCAATGCGCTCCATGCCTTTGCTAATGGCGCCTGGCTTGGTCTCAAGATTGCCGGTATGATCATCTCGACGCTCTTGTGTATCATTGCCCTTCTCAACCTGATTGATGGTCTCCTTACTTGGTGGGGCCGCTACATCAACCTTGATGGAGACTACGACTTGACCCTCGAGTTGATTCTCGGCTACCTGTTTTACCCAATCGCTTTCCTCCTCGGTGTATCTCGCGAGGGCAACGACCTGCTCCTTGTTGGCCGCCTCATTGGTGTCAAGGTCATCACCAACGAATTCGTCGCTTTCTCCGATTTGGTCAACAAAGACAAAGATTCGCCATACCACACTCTGTCCCCTCGATCTCGCGTCATCGCCACCTACGCTCTCTGCGGTTTCGGTAACGTTGGATCGCTCGGTACTCAGATTGGTGTGCTCAGTCAAATCAGCCCAGGTCGCAGCGGCGACGTCTCTCGCGTTGCCGTCTCCGCTCTTATCACGGGTGTCTTCTCCACTCTGTCTAGTGCGACCGTCGCAGGTCTCGTTATCGTAGACCAGGCGAAATTCAGCTCAGGCCAATAGACCCACAAAGGCCCGGGCGTAGCGCCAAATGAGCGCCCTATTTAATCAGTTACATTTTCGGTGCTACGATAAAATGTCATGTTTCTTAGTCAGTTTTTTTTTGGTGTGAAAGATACCCACCTCAATTCATGGAGCTCCATTACCCATAGACGAATTGATGATACTACCACTTCACCTTCTTTTTCTCAAATAACTTATGTGTGAAGTGAGAATGATGTCGCATTTCCGAGCCGCAAGAGAAGCCAATTTATCATATATGAATCGTCTTCTTTAGCTCCTCGGTCGGGTATGTCACTGCTTGGCGCCGCCCTTTGCTGCACGACATGTTGCCCTAAAGAGGCTTAGCTTACCAATTCAAGTTAGATGGCAGGAACGACATTGCCAGGCTGGTCGAAAACCATCCCATCTCACAGGACACACTACGCGCAAACGACTTTTGAAATATTTGAATGTTTTCTCATTGTATTCAAGACGTAGACGACTCCCGTGCTCCATTATAAAACCAACCCAAGCGCAATGCGCGCAATATTCCAAACCAAACATAACTCCCTCGAAGGATATAAGACTGAGTGGGTTCGTTCCTTGAATCCCAATGGGTATCGTAAATCATCAAACTTGCGTTGTCCATTGGACGCTCGAAAGGCCAGTTCTGAATTCTTAAACGCCGTATTGTAAATGCTTCCGAGACGCCTCGCTTGCTGAAATTGGACAAGAGAAGCCATGAATTGGGATCCCAGCCATATTGACAAATATTTCCGAGGGTAGATGTGGAGATCCTTCTCTCTCAAGGAGAAGAGGAGCGCGTCACATACCCAAAACCGAGATGTGATACTTACCAACTTACCGTTGCGCGTATAGTCGGATGAATGCTACCAGCTTCATTGCGCAAACCGGTAGTTATAATGTCCGTGCTAGACTATAATTTTTGCTGAGCAAAGTGCTCATTTCCTGCTTGTGGACACGGTACACAAGCTGACTTTCCAGTGTCGTGTTGCATTTACCGGATGGTCATCTGCTTCACAGCGCTGGGCTTTGTGGAAGCAGAGCCAGCAGCAGCAACCGAAGGCTGACCGGGCTTCTTCTCGAAGATCTTCCAGAACTTGAGCGACTCATCGGCAGCAGCAGTGGCGAGCATCTGGCCATCGGGGCTGAGGCAGCTGTGGAGAACACGAGACTCGTGCGCAGGAACTTCCATGTTCTTGACACCAGAGGGGTAACTCCAGATGCTCAAGCTGTTGTCAGGGAAGCCACCAGTGCTGACAATCTCCTTGTAGTGGGTGCTCCAGCGAAGGCTGGTGACCTGGGAGTCGGTGGGGATGTGGTTGATGCGCGCACCAGTGGTGGTGTTCCAGAAGTAGATTTGACGGTCGTTGGAACCACCGCCAGTGGCAAGAAGGTTTGATTGCCATGGGCACCATGAAACAGCCTTGACAGCAGCACGGTGGTTGGTCTTGGTGAACTTGGGAGCAGCAAGAGCACGTGCATCCCAGATGTTGACCATGTTGTCGTTGGCGCCAGTGGCGAGCTGGGCACCGTCGGCGCGCCACTCAAGACCGCAGACCTCACCGGTGTGGGAGACGAGCTCAGCAATCTTGTGCTGGGCGACACGGACATCGTGGTTGTAGACAAGACCAGAGCGAGCACCAGTGGATAGGATGTGCTTGTTCCAGCCCATGACACCAACGCGGGTCTCGTGGCCGAACATGCTGCGGAGCTTGGTCTGCTCCTCAACATCCCAGATCTGAACCTCACCCGTACCCAGACCGACACCGACGTATGCGCCATCACCCGACCACTTGACGGACGAGATGTATGTGTCGGCGGGGCACTCGAGAAGGGAGGCTACTGAACCAGTGTCGGCTGACCACACGTAGACGGAGCGCTCGAGGCCGATGGCGACTTGGTTGCCAGAGGACCAGTCGAGGAGGTTGAGGTAGTAGTCGTCAACAAGACCAGGGGCATCGAGGACGCGCTCGGGTGCAGATGGAATACGGCGGCGGCTCTGGGCGTTGACAGTGCTGGCGGGCTTGAGGGGGCGGTTGTATTGGGAGCGAAGGTCGATTGGCTTGGATGATTCTGGAGGCGCAGGCTTGAAGGCAAGAATACGTGTGTTGTTGTTGATGCCGCATGCTGATGCGAGTTCAGACTGGTAGGCAACCTTGCCGGGGGTGGCCTTTGATCGTGATCGGCTCTCGTCGTCGTCGTCCTCCAAACTCAGGCCTTCCAAAGAAAGCGCTACATCCTCCTCGGAACCACGTCCACCGAGATCGAAAGCACTGGCGGCGTTGGCAAGTACTGCTGATCCCTCAACCTTGGAGCTGGACTTGGGGCGCTGCTCGTTATCAAGCTTGGTTGCGCCGGTGCTGCGGATGGCCTCGCTAGCCGTC
Organism: Bipolaris zeicola 26-R-13; assembly: GCF_000523435.1. Classification (NCBI taxonomy): domain Eukaryota; kingdom Fungi; phylum Ascomycota; class Dothideomycetes; order Pleosporales; family Pleosporaceae; genus Bipolaris; species Bipolaris zeicola. The sequence goes on from NW_006912172.1 coordinate 17,531, forward strand.
CGGTTGGGGATGAAACGATCAGCAGAGTTGTATGCGATGCGAGTCTTGGTTGGGCGAGCGCGGACAGTCGTAGCTTCCTTCTTCTCCTTCTTCGCCTTAGTGGCAGCCTTGGTGGCAGCGGCAGTGCCGGTTCCGGAGAGGGACCATTCTGATACACCGAGCTCTAACCGGCGGGGAGTGTGTGAGCGAGCAATGTTGGATTTGGGAGAGTCACGGGTAGTCTTGGTGACAGAGCGTTGGAGGCGAGCCATGAAGTTGCCGCCATGGATAGACTCTTGTGTGTGGGCATCGGGAGTCTGAGTTCGTGGGGTGCGGGGAGAGGGAGTCAGTGGCATGCGACCGCCAGCGGTGCGGGTGTTGAAGACGGAAGAGGTCTTCTTGACTGGAGTCAAGCAAACTGCTGGAGTTGCCATAACTGCTAATCTCGAGCTGGACTAGTGGGTTAGCTAAGTGTTCATCATCCGTATCCGGAATGGTAGTCCTACAGTATGGGCTTTTGGGGACTGCTAGGTGGTTGTAAGGATTAGTATTATACAATGGTGTAATCGATGCTTTTGAAGTATGGATTCGAAAGTAGATGACTGATATGCAGTCTGAAGATGCAACACAGGAGAGAGGAGAGTGGTAGAGCGTGTGTGGTAGTGGACATGTGTGAAGGCAGGTATGGGGAGCGTTTAAGTATCCTTTGTTTACGCTTGCGTCGACGAGGCAACGGCAAGCGAGACCCTGTGCTGGCTCGACTGGGCAACGGAGGCAACGGAGGCCAGATGACATCACATGACCGGCGGTGCCACGGCGTGCGGAAATGACCGTGAATGCACACCCTGGCTGCTGCACATCAAGGAAGGCGGTCTGCATGTCGTGATGTCGCTCGCTCGCTTTGCCGCTGGCCTGTGACGCACCCCCTCCAATCTCGACCCTAAATTGCCCTCACTGCCCTCTCCCCGTCTGCACTGCTTACATACATATTACCACTCCCTGCCGCACTGCAGACGCTCCCTCCGCCCTGCCCGTGTGGTTCTTGCCCTCTGCTCCCTGTGCTGTGGCTGAGAAGGATTGCCTGCGCCGCCGTTCCTTCCGTGTGAGTCGCAGGGCTGAGTCGTGTCTTTTGGTGGGTCGGCGCTTCCGTTTCCAGTGCAGGCGGTGTCGGGCGGCAGTATGCACGGCTAGCCAACCCAACCTGGTCAAACATTCTAGCACTCAACGTAGGGACAAAGGCGTCTCTTGCCCACGCGGGCCTTCACCACATACTCACCACCCAATAATCCCCACTCACTATCCATGGCTCACCTAGGCTCTCGATCCGCCTTCCCGCCCACCACCCTCACTCCCGCCACCACCTCTGCTCCCTCACCCGCCCTCTCCCACTCGCATACGCCCACGCCAGGATCCGCCGGATCGAGCAACAACACCTTTCTCATGTCTGCAAGCCCCGTGAGAAGCCGGAGGTCAGCCGTAGACGGCTACAAACCAAAGATGATCTCAACTATTGGTGCCAAGCCCGCATGCCTCGTCAATGCCTCAGTCACCTACGTTGGTGACGACCAAATATATGCCTTTGGAGGCTTCGATCAATATACAGACGAAGGTGCGTTGGACATGTAGCGGCAATTCTGGGTCCCAAAGACCTGCATATGTGCACGTTTGTGGGTGCGTAAGTAGTATGGGGGCTCGGTGCTAACTTTTTTCTTAGTATACAACCACGTCCTACGCCTCAATCTCGTTACCCGGCAATGGAATCTGGTCGACAACTATGGCGATATCCCAGGCGTGCGAATGGGTAGGCTTTTCTTCCTTTGCTTCCGCATTAGACATTGTCTCACATCTCGATATAGGACACACCGCATGTCTTTGGCAGGGTAACAAGCTCCTCGTATTTGGCGGTGAGAACGAGCATCGCCAACATCTTGCCGACGTCATTGTCTTCGATCTCAAAACCGCTCATTGGACACAACCGGAATTGAACGGTCCCATACCGCGCGGTCGCGCTCGACACTCTGCAGTAATCTACGACGATAAGCTGTATATCAGCGGCGGCCAGACTGGGCACGACAGTGTCTTGGATGATATCTGCTACTTAGACTTGAAGACATGGACTTGGTCGCGAACATGGAGGTTCGTCCCTCGATACGACCATGCCAGCTGGATCTGGAATGGTCGCATTTGGATTTTCGGCGGAATCAATGACGAGATGGAGAAGAACAATGAGATTTGGTGGCTCGATCTCAAAGGGAGCCCTGAATTCGAGCACGCAATGAAGTATGGGACTGGTGATCGACAACTTACCTCATCTCGCCATCGCTATCCCGTGCCGGCTTCAGGCCAACTCGCCACTGGCAGTACAGGTTATACCGCCAACTCAAGCGTCCAGTCCTACCATGGCATGAGCTCCAGTCGCTCTCCGTACATTGCTCCGGGATCTATATCTTCGCTCAAGTTCCATTCCAGCCCGAACCTACCTTCACAAGCGGCGGGCACGCATTTCCACCTTTTTTCATCTGGTTGCATGCTGGACTTCGTCACACCTGCTGAGCTGAGTTGTGAGACCAGCCTTTCCAGCCTTGAGCTTGACTCGTTGCGATGGCAAAAGCTAGCTGAGGGAAAAGATTTATACAGCCCAAATTACCGCTGGCACTATTGCACAATGAATCCCGAAGGTACACACGCCTGGCTGCTGGGCAGCCCAATTGAATCGGCAAATGATGGAAACCACAACGGCGAATATCTCAGCGACGTACTTGCCATTGACCTTCGCAAATATGGCATCCTGGGTAATGAACTGGCTTCTGACACACGCTCCAAGATGATGCCTTCCTCCGACGCCAACGTCTCGTCTCACCTCAGTGGGATTGGTGCGGACCTGTCCTTGACTTTTGATCAGCCACCTGAGAGCGGCAGCGGTGCAGATTTCATAATCACTGCAGATCCCGACGACGATGACTACAGTGACATCGCCGCAGCTGATTCCAACGGTTCATCGACTGCTGTCGCACCTACTTCACGCCCAATACACGTTCACAAGCTCATTCTGCACGCACGCTGGCCACATTTCGCGCGATTGTGGAATGCACAGATGGCCGAATTCCATTCGAAAAAGATGCATATCCCCGAACCCTATTCTGCAGTCCGCGCTTTCTTGTTCTACCTCTACACCGACAGCATTGCACCTAACCCACAGAACGGCCCGACGCTGAACGATGTCGCCGGTATGCTCGTCATGTCCAACATCTACGACATGCCTCGCCTCCGCCTACTCTGTGTTAATCGCCTAGGCCGAGAGCTGGACATTGAACACGCAGCCATAATATGGGAGCGCGCCGCTACCGCCGGCGAAGAGTGGCTCAAGCAACGCGCAGCTACCTTTTGCATGCAAAACTTTGGTCGTGTCGTCCGCACCGCCGGCTACCGCAACCTCAGCCCTGCAAGCCTTATCGAGCTGAGCTGCGAAGCCAGTCCTGAGGCTCGCATTGTCGGTGGCGACGACTTGGATCTCCTGTCCCAGATCACGGGCCGTTCGTATAATGGGAGTAATCGCAAACGCAGTCTCGGTAGCACGGGCGTACTGACGGGTGGTGAAGATGATGATATCGAGGAGGCAGAAGATGATGGCATGGACGTCAATTGAAGGAATTTGTGAAAGAAAGGGCTGGATCATGGTCAACACGTTTCTCTCTCCCTCCGTTTCTCTGGGGTTTCCCCATTCATTAGCATCATGGCGCGGCGCTGGGGTTTTCAGTTTCTTAGGTTGGGAAAACGAGGGAAAGTTAATGGATTTGGGCGTTCTTTTCTTTGTTTGAGATATATGCATCGCGAGGGCTGGATGAGGCGTTGTTTTCTCCTGGATAGCTTTTGAACTCCCTTTTTTTCGTCTTGTAGTAGAGCTTTTCTCTCTCTTTTCTAATGATTACATGATTAAACACGTATGGGTTAGGTAGTTTTAGATGTGAAGACTTTTGATTATCCCATTTGTCCTTGGTAAACGTGTTGTTATCAACAAGACGCATGCACACATGATAAACGTACCGACGAACTAATGTAAAGCACGATACCACAAATGATTGCGTCACAAGATTGGGGGAAAGAAAATGAACTTTTTCAAAAAGTTTATGAAAAAAGTAGTGATGGAGTGTGTTCCAGACCCAATAGTCTTGAACAAAGTACAACGATACACAAGTCTGCACACCTGGAGCGAAAGATTGGCATCTTGAGCCTTGGAAATTAGTTACAGTAGTATCGGCGTCCGTGGCACCTGAGGATTCGTATTCTGAACTATATGAATCTGGAACATTGGATATTACATTACAGTCCCGACTCTCTCACTAGCATGCGCGTTGAATTCAACGTTTGGGAAAAAAAAGGCATGTGAAACAACAAATTCTTATCGACGACGGTCGCGGTCACGATCGTCCCGTCGATAGCGATCGCGGCTCCTGTCACGACGGCTGTCACGCCGGTGGTCGGGACTGCGGCTTCGCTCTCGTCTCCGGTCGTGATATCTGCCATCGTCGCCATCTCTACGGTCACGTTTAGGGCTGCGGCTGCGGTTGCGCTTGAAACGATCATCGTGGTATTCTGTTCTTCGTTCGCGCCTTCGTGTATCGTCTCTCCGCACGTCTCTGCTGGTATCACGCGTCCGCGGTGCTGCGTCTTTGGATGGATCCGAATCAGCAACCAAGTTATTGACAACTGAGTCAGACATGATTTGGCGGCCGGGGCCGTCGCGGTACTGCCTCTTCCTCTCGAGATTGTCGATACCGCCAAATCCACCCGCAGCTCGTCTCCTCATCTTGTTTGTTACGTCTCGCCAATCATCTGCAATTTTTGAGACTGATTGTGAAAAGTCGACATGTATGCGGTGATCGTCGATCAAGACGCCGTCCATCTTGAAATAGGCCTGTTCGCAGTTTTTCTGATTGGCGTATTCGATAAAGGCGTACTGCAGGCTGTCACCTGTGCGCTTATCTCTAATGACCTCGCAACTGAGAATCTTGCCGAATCGCGAAAAGATGAGTTCTAGATCCTCGTCTTGCGTCACAGGATTCAACTTGCACACAAACAGCACGTTTTCAGGCGGTGCAACTTCGGCAAATGGCAGATCGCCAACCATCTCCAGCGTGAGAGCTTGCGCGCGCGCCTCACGTTCTCGACGGATCTTTTCAAGCGCTTCTGGATCGTTTTCCTCTTCGAGATTCTCATCGTAGGCGACACGAACTGTAGCGAGTTGCGCTGCTGAGGGTGCGGGGCTTTCGGGTGGCTCAACGAGGCCGGCGGGGTCATCGTATGGATCATCAAGGACGACGGTATGCAATATGCGAATGTCTTTGAGTGGCTGGCCCTGGTCGTCGACGTATGCTGTGTTGATCTTTTCCAACGTATCAAATCCCTCGACGACTGTCCCAAAAACGGCAGCCTTGCCATTGAGATAGTCAATGTTTGGCCCCAGTGTCACAATGAATTGGCTACCAGCAAATCGCTCGTCGGGGTCGTCCGGGTTTGGTGCTGTTGCCATACTAACTGTGCCCATCTCTGTGTGCTTGAGCTTTGGGTTGAAGTCTGGAACAAACGTCTTCTTTGCGGGTTGCGAGGGGTCGAGCAGGCCCCATATCGAGCGACCGCCATCGCTGTCTTTGGCACCAGGGCCGATGGGGTCGCCGGTTTGGAAAGAGAAGTTTGGCTGGACGCTATGCACGGGCGCAAAGTTGTAATACTTTACTTTGCATAGCTTGAGGAAGCTAAGGCGACAAGCTGTCAGTATCTGTTGTGTGTGCTCAGCTTGGGAAGACAGCGGGATAGAGCATGCAGGATGCAGGTCAAAGAACGCGAGGCGCGCGTGGGGATTGGATAGACTTACTTTTCACAACATCTCGGTGCATCGTCCACCAACAAGTCGATGGTGATATCCCCCAGTGATGTTTCTAGAAGCACAGACATGGCTTGGGTTATGTTGTGCGGAGAGCCAGTGTTTGTCGCAAAAGTGGGAGTTGAACGCGACAGATTCGGGATTGCGACAGCGTGACTGCTTAGTCACTATGACGTATTGCCCAAAGGGGCCTAGCTCCAGGTACAGAGGTTTTGTTTTCTCTACCTGAACCTTGCACACTTTCAACTTCGTCCTGGTGGGGCAATGCGCTCCAGAACGCCTCATATGCTTTGATGTATCTTGGCTGATCTGTTCATGATGTCATTCCAGACTCTCCCGAAGAGCGAGTTTAGATGCAGCTGTAACACGCAGCCACTACCAGACTGACAGATCGATTTTGGTATCGGGAGTGCGATGTACCATATTACTGCTATCAGGGGGACAGTCAAAAGCATTAAGATATTTCAGGAAGAGCGTGGGGTTGCTGTGAGAGGCGGCCCGTTGAGTGTCACCCGCCTTCTAATTGTTGTGCTCAACAATCCTGGTCTAGCTATAGGCAAGCCGCTAGGTTGCATACTACTATGCACATCGACCCGAATTCCCCGGATCCGTCATGTCAGTGGAGTCTATTAGATGAGAATCACCATGGTTTACCGACAGTCGATCACTTGCTGCGCGTCATCACTTCCCGGTAGCCGTTGGATCCTGAATGCGGGTATCCATGTACCTCTCTTTTCGCCCTCTAACTAATTGAGGCTTCGTAATGCAGACTGCCCCGACAATATTTTTCTTCTTTCGAAAACTGCTACATACTCAACATATCTCATAGATTCCTCGCCTATAGTGACCATGTCTTGCCAGTAACATAGACATGATTCCAAGCCTATGCGTGAGACACAATAATGGACGACTCTAAACGCAGTAACACTATGCCCGCAAGGATGGAGCATCGTCACGTCACATCACTTAACTGGCCTCTATAACTGCTTCATCCGGAGATATGCAGCAATGGGAGACCCACGAGTCTTGTAATCTTTTCGTCATTTTACGGCCGTGACACTAGGAAAAATCGAGTAGACAGCCCAAGTTACCACGGTTGTGCAGCAGGGGTTCAAAGGCCAGAGAGAATCCAAATCAGCAAATCTCCAACGTTTCCGGTCGATGAGTGATCGTCTCACCGCGAAATCTTGCCTCTAAACATGGCGTATCAAAGTTTGCTCGCTTCTTGGCACATAAATCTATCAGTTTATTGGTTCGTCGCTCAGAGAGACCATACAATCGACGCGCTCGTCTTTTCAGCACCAGCATGGTATCTCTTGGTCAATGTCTTGTCATCATGCGCTCTCTTCTGATCGGCGACACAGCACTCTACATCGATTCAGCTTAGGCCAAGTCCACAGCACCGCTGTGTTCTGCATTAAACACGTACCACGTCAGAGACGCATCTGTAATTTTACCCAGATACGCTTTGCTATATTGATCATGCAGCTAGGGTTGTTCACTAAGAGTGATTGTATCAGTTATCGCCATCTGAATCAGGCATAGAATCCGCCGGAAGTTTCCTGCCGGCCTTCCCCGTATATCCGTCCAGCCTTAAGTTCTCAGACGCAGTGCCGGTATTTTGTATGATTAGGTTGAATCGCAAAGTTATGGCTACGACTCTGGTGATCATCAAAGAAGGTCGTTGGGTGAGAACGGAGCAAATGTGGAAGGCAAATTATACATCAGTGTAGCTTTTGCTCCAACCCTGGCGGCAAATCGGCCTTACTGAGACATTCCGATGAAGAGGCCTTGTTTGCCATAATAATATTGACCTTTTCTTGAATAGTCGAGTTTGGGTGTTTTATCTGACCCTTGAGAACTAGTGAAGTCAGCACCGTCATGTATCTATTCTGGCAATTCAACATCCCTGTGGAATCAGCCCCGTCATTCTTTTCGGTATCTATTCCCTTCCAAGCCGCAATGAAGTTTGTGGGCTTTCATTAGACGAGTATTATGTGGAGGTGGCCTCAAATCCTTGCTATATGTCCCGCTTCCGCGGTGGTACTATGCAGCCTACGAACAATCGACAACCCTTTCGAGATACTACGCAGTTGCTAGCGTACACAGATGGTTGTTGGCATCATTGAGGTTCTGATTGACGCTTCGCAGTTGTCTTCATATAATGCTCCTGGACAGAGGCTATCCGACTATATTCCCTTTGGTTGAAATGTTTCGTCGAACCTAAGGCTTGTTGACAACCCGCAATCCAGCGTACATTGTTTCACCTATTTTCATTCTCCGCGGAGCTTTGACACTGCTCTTTTTGAGATGCGTGCTTCATAATCCCTGTTCACAGAGCGGTGGTCACTACGCATGCAGGTTCCCGCAAAGCTGTCATCTTGTTATAGACATCGACAAGCAATCCAACAGATTAGGAAACTCGACGGTCGCTGAAATATCAAATCCCATCTTTGAAAAAGATTCATTCGCACTACTCCTGCCACGTCGATTCTGCTACATTTCTAGCCACGCAGTTGACCCTACATTCCTGTTTCGCTGAGACTGAATCTAATGCTCTTCTAAGCTATAAAAAATCGCCCCTCTAGTCGTTTGTTGTATGACCCACTCACCGGTTGTCTCTCCTCTGCCGTTGAGCAACGTTCATGTTCTGGACATTAACAGTTCAGCCGATTCGCTCTGATCTAGCCACTACCCATAGTCTATTCTGAATGAGCCCTAAGATACCTCTACAAGGAACAAACCTGTCAACTTCCTTCTTTTGTAAATTGAGAAGCTTATTTCTGTCAACACCGATTCCGCTAATCCTATCAGTCAGACCCATGTCCATATCATTCATGGAGTACGAAGGCCAGCGTCCCTGCCTATCGCACAACGTTTCATATCAGAACTATATCTACGACAACCGCCATGCTCCGTTAACACTTGGTCACAACACACGAGAGAATCCTCGTAGCTACCCTGTTGGTGGCCCTGTTGGTGGCATGCACACACGAGCCATGCTGGGTGGAGAGGACCATATGGTAGATTCTGGCCCCGTAAGACGTCGCATTGCAGTAGCGGTAAGTCAAGTACTGATACAGGGCATTCTTATCTGGTCCGTATGCGACTGGAATAAGCTGTCACATCTCTTCGTATGAAACATTCCGGAATATCGGACTGCTGATATTGAGTACAGTGTGCACGTTGCCGCAAGAGAAAGATTCGGTGCAGCGGTGACCCAGGTAACGGGTCCGGTTGTCTCAACTGCCGGGCTGCTGGAGTTGAGTCAATAAACTGCCAGTTTCATCGGGTGAGTAGGCCTTGAAATTCTATGACTTTGCGCTAATAATTACAGGTGGGGTCTGATGTCGTCCACAAAGTCATGGACAATATCAACATGGCCCACAACTTGAGCAACCTGGCGGGTGCACAACAAATGATGCCTGTGTATCAGACAGGAGGTAACAACTCAATGTATCAGCGCGCGATACCCATTCAATGCTCGCAATACCCAGCTTGGACTGTTCCGTTTCCCGAAGATGCCTCCCCTGTGGAGGCATTTAACCTGGAACAGCCACCAGGATACGTACCAAACACGGCACCGATGGCAAATACAAACATCTACGGATCCTCGTGTCGAGGAAGTGACCCAGGGGCGAGATCGCTGGGGGGTGCATGCTTCGATCCAGAATCATTCAACAGTCTGCATTGTGCCAATTCGAATGGCCGGGTAACTCCATCCGACATTTCTCCCCTGAACGCCGGCATGTCGTCTCTTCAATTGTCTCTGCCCGAGAGATCTCGTCCCCGACAAACACGCCCATCAGAGCCCAGCGTCCCTCGGAGGCATCTACCAATGCCACAACCCAATCCAGTTCAATCCAATCGTAACGCTGTAGACAAAGCACAAGACGAGCGTCTCCGATCTGCTCGGGTAAGCGATGCATCCGCCATTGATAACAGAGGATCCTTTGCAAGGCCGCCAATGTCTTGGGTAGTTGAGGGAGGCAGCCAAGCAAATGCACCAGTGGCGTCTCCGACGAACGATGCGAAACAAGTCATTTCTCAACCCAGACTGCATGATAGCACAGAAAACCCACTCAGCTACTATACCACCACTGGAGATATAGCCAAAACAAGCACGGGTTCTCAGCTTGACTTGGCCTTTAGCACCTCGGGTCTTCTCGATGGAATGAGCGCATCTGCACAAGCCACCGCGTACTCTTGTGTCCGTGGAACTCACCAGATTGCACTGGGAGATCAATCAAATATCCACAGCTTTGAAAGCAAACACTCGGCGAAACGGAACTTCACAGTTGGTGATTTATCGAGCAACCACCCGTTGGGCACCAGTCATCGCTATACTCCGTTGAATCACTCTCCACCTCAAAACTCACCTGGCAGCCGCAAACCCCATCGCGAAGCATGTCATGGCCGAAGCACGCGGTTACAACGCACTTCTGTGGGTAGCTTGAATGCTACATACTAACAGCGCCTCATCTTTTACGGTTCCTTGGATAAGTCGAAAGCGAACCGCCATCTCCCTTCCGATAATAAACGGACATTGCTGGGCTATCTTTGTTAATTTCTCTGTTACCGTTGGCGCTTTCATTGCATTTCGCTCACTCAACACGTACCATACATGCTTTCTGCAACTTCCGTCTGCTTCCAGCATGTTTTCTTCTTCTCTCCCAACCACGCATTGTTCTTATTGCGCTCGCGGATTTCTGTTTTTCATTCTTGTATTAACGAAACATTGTTAATCTCCGTCTCTTCTTAGGAGAGACACAACGTCAGGGCCACTCTTTTCGCAAAAGTCTTCTTTTTTATCAGCATTCGGACACGCTTGGTGTGTATATCGGCTGGATTGTGCATGCATGTCTTGGTATGAAGCACAAACAATGATGTATCAGATACTTTTGTGTTGATTGATTGTATTCAAACATGACTGGTAGAGAATAATGACAATCATCAGTTATATTCACAAGTTCCATGCAAGTAATTCGTTGACTATTTTTTAACTCGGTGTATTTTAAGTCATTTAACATTGACCAATTGTTCTGGCATCAAGTCCACGATAAACAGAAACCTGAGAGAACAAGTGAAAAGGCAACATATCATAGCAAAACCAAAACCAAACCCCCCTCCCCCTCCATCACCCGCGACGCCATTCGCAAAGATGATCCTCCCCCACCCCTTTCTCCTCTCCAACCACATACACCCCCAACTTGCAAACAGAACACTCCCACGCCCAGCGCAGCCCAATCCACAGAAACATGCAGCCAGCCTCTGCCCTCCCCGTTCCCCTAACATCACGCACCCCCCAAACGCCGCAGTCACTCAACGGGCGTACAGAGAAACAAAATAAATGGGCCCTTGCTCTCACTGCGCTACATACCTGCCCTCTCCGGACAGACCCCATGCCACATAACCTGCTGACCTACCACCGCGCCTGTGCCACAATGACACAACAGTAGCAGCAGCAGCAGCCCCACGCCCGTTGAGCGGCCCTAAAAAACAGTTTTTTTGGTGTAACGTGGGAGAGGATTGGCGTGTGGGGGCCAAACAAGCATGTATGTACATTTGTACGTGTGTGTGTAGGAGGCAGGGGGTTTAAGATGATCATGGGGGATTGGATGGGGAGGATGTGCTTGTGATACGTAGGGGATGCTGCGGCAGGGTCTCGATGCGGTCGGTGGCCCCGCTGTCTGTGTGTGTTTCTTCCTTTTCTTGACGGGATGCTAGGGCGTTGTGTTTGTGTTTTGGGGATAGGGGCGAGTGGATGGGGAAGGCGGTGAGGTGGGATGGGGCGAGGATAGGCGGAGTGGTGCTGTGACGTGGTGTGTTGTTTGTGGTGGCGATTGGAAAAGGGAAATTGGTGGATGTCGATACGAGATTTGGGGGTTAGGGCCCAGAGATGGGGTTGAGAGGCTCAAACATTTGGTATCACGATGAGTGGAGGGGGTTCGAGCCGAGTAAGGCAATTATTTGCGAGGGGATAAATTGGGCTGTGAATGCGCTGTTTTGGTGCGTGATGTTGACAATGAAGACAACTTGTGCATCTGTCATCGTGCTTCTAGAATGAGAGAATTCTTCCCGGATATATTTACAATGTCATCAATTTGAAAGATATTCGAATCGTGAAGAATGAGTTTATGATTGCTAGTACTGGAAGTGTATTCGAATGTTTTATTTTGAAGGATTTCATATGGTCCTGAAAATGATCAAACAAGTTGAACACGAAAACACGCGAACGATAAATCCATCGCTAAGCACTGTATGTTCAAAGATTCTGATCGAATAGTCTTATTTCCATAAAAGCAATGAGACTCTTGGTCTTCCAAAATGACCCTACCTCTCATCTCGTAGCCGGTAGTCTCATTCTTCTCCTTTGCTCTTCTGCCTTCTTTTTCCTCTTCTTCTTTACAGCAGCTCTGATTGAGGCAGTACCACCTCCACTAATGAGACCTGACTACGACAGTCCCATATCTTGAGCAACTTTAATCCCGATTTCTCAACAATAGTACGGAATTCACGAGGCGTGCGCTCAATACCGTTTATGGCTGCCATCAGCGCGAGATCGCGTTGATGCGAGTAACGCGTGTAATATCCCTATCAAGTCAGTATTATATGCACTTACTTAGGCCATCGACTTACCCAGTTAGCAGGCAAAGGAGAGGGTGCAGCAGTGAGCTCTTCCGAACCCAGCGTCGTGTTCATGACCTGATCACAGATCAGAATCCGTGAACGCGGACCCATGCTAGGCTTGATAGCTTTCAGGATGCGGACGCAGTATTCGTCTGACCAATCGTGCATAATGTATCTAAGCCAGTATACTTCGGCTTCTTTTACCGGATTTGGCTCGAAAAAGTCGTGTGGACAGAACTGTACCCTGTGTTGTGCAATAGCTTCCGGGTTTTCCTTAGGCCAAACTACTGTCTCTGCCTGCCCCAGCGCTGGTACGCGGTCTTGTATGACGAATTGCAACTGCGGGTAGACCTGTGAAAGCTGGAGACAGAATCCGCCCACGCCTCCTCCCACATCGACCACACGAGCGGAGCCCAGTGACTCCCATGGATAGTCTAGCCATGTTATTAGTTGCTGCAAATTCTCGCCATGATAGGACACGCACCATAGAGATGAGCCTTCCCAAGGACTCTCCCTCCTCCAACCATTGCGAGACCAAAGATGGGCAGTTCCGGTCGGCCTACCAGATCAGAGCCAGCATTACCTTCCACTGCCTTGTCTAGCTCGGAGCCAAAAGGACCAGGATATCCACTTTGTGCTCCGTCGGTCCCGCAACGGCCGTCCAGCAAATCTTGCACGGTAATCCTTTCTTCGAACCACTCCCATCTTGGTTTGTGGGTGCCTAAAGCTTTTTGGAAGGCGGTCTCTGCGACATCGTATGAAGGGCCCATTTTCTTATCGAATAGGGATCTAGGTAAATGATCGGAAGCAGAGTACAGGTCGAAGGCGCTACAAACGGACATTCAGTATTTTGTCTTCTTATGAGAGCCCAAATAGACATACAACATCACAATATATGCCCTGAGCGGCTCGTTGTTCACCAAAGCTGCTGACACTTCGTTATTTGCAAACCGGTCGGGTTGGACTTCCTTGAAGATGTGTATCGAGCAAAGACAACGCATAACTCGAGCTGCCATTATGTTAAAGTCAACAAACACAGCCGAGACCTTTCGCATATACCGGCTATACTAACATAGTTTTAGAGCGTCGCAACCTGCTTGCTCTGCCAGCTCCTTGACTGCAATGCCGTTCTCATCACAGCCAGCAAGCATGTCTGGGATCCGCTTCTCAGCCGCTATGTGTAAAGCTCGTGCCTCGAAATACTGCATCGATACTTCTAGAAGACGCATGCTCGGCGTGCTCACGAGCTCAGTGATCATACCAACTGCAGCGAGAATTGTTCTTTGGGCATCGAACAGCGCTCTCGGAGGAAGAGAGTCCTTGTAATTTCCGCTTGATTCTCCCAGCGTAGCTAGCGCAGAATGCAGCAGTGCCTCGAGCTGCATGAGCTTGGTCGTGGTTGAACTGGGTTCCATTGTTCCAGGTGATATTTGCTTGTGAATGAAGAGATATCGGATTCTGTGTCTCCCGGCCGGGTGCGGGGTTGTATTTCAATAAAGCCAAATGCATTCGTTCTGCATATCCCTCCTTAGTGGTTCCTCTCTATGGATCTGAACATGTAAATAGCATAGTACGAATCGGGTAATTTTCCTGTTGAGATGTAGCGCCCTTGTAATGGCTGCAGTGGCCTGTACGAGTTCGCTTACTGTTATCGCTTGGCTAAAATTAATGATGTCATATCCTTGCATCGGCTGTGATATTTCCCTTGATCTTCAGAGAGTTGGTAGTGCTTAACTTCGTTACCTGGCGTTCTCCGCCAGCCGTAGTGTTGAGGCCCTTGCATACTCGGTATCTCCCCAGCTTAGCCGCAAAATTAAGTGAGTAGGTAGATGGATTGTAGGGGGTAGTTTGAATAGGTCGATTGTGAGATCCTCTTCCTGTTCCATATGACAGAGCGGTTTTGGAGTGTCTGGCCAGATTGGGTAATGGAAGGCCGAAAACGATGGTGACTGATCTAGCCCCACTGATTCAGAAGATATAGTGACCAGCGGTAGCCACAAGATTGTGGATATTACTGCTAAGTGCTGGTCTTGAAGGGTTAACATCTACAAGTGATAGTAATGCTATTGAGTTCCTTCGGGTATGGAGAACTGTGAGGTGCCTCTGCGCACTGACAAGGAAGCAATTATTTCGCAGATATTTTACAGCTACAGTGCTACGTTCAAAGTTCGATTACACATCAACAAAATATGGCGATGGCGACAGGCATACCGAACTCAGGATTCGCGTGCGATTCCGCAATCTGTATCTTATGTGTATGGCCTCTGTCATAATTCCTGGAACTGATTTTGCTAGCAGAGCTTGTGCTTTCAAATGACAAGAACCCGCGAATATATGTCGGACGTTTGGAAAGCAGATGGGTTCATGCAAATGCTCGATGAGATACTGCCTAGAGAATGTGGACTTGTCAAATCAATAGATTAACAGTATGTTCCTTTAACTGCGCGTGTGAGGCTTTTGAACCCAGACCATAGCAGCAAGTGTGTCTGAGTTGTAATGGGGCGTCTGCGACAATCATTTCAAGCAAAGTTGTTAGACTGCATTAACAGTCACCAGCAGTCATCTACGTACCCGGGTTCTCTAGTTCAAACTTCTGCCATATCCCAATGACATGATGTGACCCGGTGGCTGTCATACACGGCCCGTTCACAAGGTTAGTACTACTACCTAGTGTCCGGTCCGTCTGCACCCGATTATCGGCCCGTCCATACTCAATTGATCTCCCGACCAGTTGTTGGCAGAAATTCATAAAGAGAGTTTATGTAATTTCACATATTTGAGTAATTGCCCGTCTAGAAAGCTTTTTAAAATCCACAAACACATTCCTGGCTCGAGGGGGTGCGGCAAGGCTCGTCGTAATCAGCCAAGCCTGGTCCTAGCCTCGCTTTAACTAACGCTTGCGAGTAATTTGCCAACCATCAGCAAGCCTAACCACATTTGAGTGCCGATATGCTTACATAGGCCCTTTTACCGTAGTTCTTATGCCATTTTGTACCCCTTGGCTCATCACCCGATTAAGATGGCTGCTTTGCAAATGTACATACCGAAAGCTCTGTCAACGAGTAATAGTCTTTTCGCACAATGGCAATGCCAGATGAGACGTGCTGTGTCTCCAAGCACTACCTTGTGCCTCGATAAACCACAATAGATAAGTATGAAACCTTTCGCTAGCCTACTATTACATGGTTGTAGACCACGCAAAGTTTGCTGCTACTGCCCAAGAATAGTAAGTATGGATCCGCATAATCCCAGTACGAAAAGAACAGTAGGCGTATGTCAGCCACTGGTTCAAGCTTCCTGACAGCCACAACCTTTCTCCGGAGTCTTATGGGGGGGGGAAGCAGCAAGTGGGGAACCAAGCGATGTCGATTATCGCACACTTTGCATGTACCGTGGAAGATGAACCACGTTGTGGGGCCGTTAGCTCCCGCTCTGAGATATCAGATATGCACTATACTATACGTTGGTGAGCAGATTAGTCTTTCAGTCGGCAACGAACCGAATATCCCAAATGCTCATCATTCACAGGATCTGAGCTTTGAATCTCATCACACTAATCAAAAAGTTGTTTATTCTTATTGGTGGATTGGGTTTAAAGAAGTTTTCTGGATGAAAGTCACCGAGCAATATGCAAGGTACATAGTCTTACATCAGTCAGCTTTCCTCATATTAAGCCGACTTCATAGCGGTTGGCTATACGTGTGCTGTGTGTTTGGCCAAAAGGTACACGCATTTGTTGTCTTATTCAAGAGATGGACTCGAATTTGAGGCAGCGTGGGCCACGCTATACATCATTAATACATCGCCAACTAGAAACGATCGAGATAATATCCAAGTTTAAATTCTTAGGGTCCGAGCGGCATCTAGGACCTGCAGGTCGTCAGCACTGTGTCAAGGCATCCTACGCAAAAACCGACGCCATAGCATTGTAATCAGAATGATCAGCGCACGTTTCGGGTGTTCATTTCGGGCTTATTACACCACCCCACAACACAACGCATTTGGTAGGTGAGCCTCAGGGACATGTTCTGTCATATATAACTTGCTCGCACTGCCGAGCAGAGTAAAGGGCAGGACACACACGTCCAGATCCGAACAGTCCTTCGTTTTATCTGCTTAATACTCAATTGAGACCTCACACTCGTTAACCACGCATAACAAAAATGTTGTCACTCATTGTCTCCTCCCTAATTGCCCTGGCGCAGGCTGCTCCCCACCAACCGCAACACGCTGCTGCTCTTCCTGCCAATCTGGTGCGAGACTTGGCTACCGCTGTCGCCTTCCGTAAGACGGTTACTGGCCCCCCGGAGGTCCTCACAAACTGGACCGGCTCCGATATCTGCCAATGGTATGGATTTTTCTGCGCCCCAAATCCCGACACTGGTGTGCTCAGCCTCGGTTCCGTCGACTTCAACAACTTCCACTTGACCGGCAACCTCAAGCTGAACCACTTTGTCGAGAATCTGCCGGATCTTGCCCTTATCCATATCGTCAACAACAGCTTCAGCGGCCCCATCCCCAACCTCAAGAACAGCAAGTACCTATACGAGGTCGACGTCAGCGACAACAAATTCTCCGGTGGCTTCCCTAGGAACGTACTAAGCAACAACGGTCTCGTTTACCTCGACATCGGCAACAACCAGTTCACCGGCCCCCTCCCCACAGACCTCATGTCTTCCCTCCCCGAACTCGAGGTCCTCTTTGTCCGCGTGAACCGCTTCAGTGGCCCCATCCCCGACATGTTTGCCAACTCCCAGAACCTCCAAGCCGCCAGCTTCCTCGAGAACCAGTTCACCGGCCCCATCCCCGCCAGTCTGACAAAAGCCATGTCGCTCCAGGAACTCAGCTTCGCCACCAACAACCTCACCGGCACCATCCCCAAGGGCTTCGGCCTCCTGCCTAACCTCACCGCCGTTGATTTCTCATGGAACCAGCTTACCGGTACCGTCCCCGAGGACCTTTGCGCTAGCAAGTCGATCCAATACATCTCGGTCTCTGGCAACAAGATCGATCCCCGCCTTGGTCCTGAGTGCACAAAGGCAAAGGCGAAGGGCATTTTGATCAACTAGGTTAAATATTGAGAACACAGGAGGTCAGAAGTGCACGGCACTCTGATTAGACAAACGATAGACAGTGCCAGGGCGCGTAGTACTGTCTGAATCCTTTCAGTTTAAACTATGGTACCTAGTGTAGTAATACACCAGGTGCATTTACTTAATTAGAGTAAACACTACTATTACGTTTGTACACGACTAAATGTAATGTCTTGTTCGTCCGTTCTTATCAACCCATGCAACGATATTAGGAGTGTTGTCGAGCTGGTACTTGATTTGCGTGATGGATACCAAGCATCTCCTTGCTCTAGTATGATAGTGCGAACAGCCCAAAGTTGGTCATCGGTTATAGCAGTAAAGACAGTTTTCCACATTCCCCCGGTATAACAATCCTATATACCTCTACTAAATCAATCAAGCGAGTGGGTAAACAGCAATACCATATGTATATCCAAACCCCTTACCTCTCCATCCCTATTCACACCATCAACAAAACCCTACTCTTACATTCCCCAAGAAACAGAATAAGAATCACAAAACACCATATAACCCTGGATATCACTAAAAAAAAACCCCTCCGAGCGCGAGCCCGAGTTCCGCATCTAACCAAACCCATCCCTAGACCAGTACAAAAGGAAAAAATAGAAAAAGAAAAGAAAAAAGGTAATCCTACGCATCCCGATGAAACAATCCCCTAAGCCCAACACTCCACCTCCGCCCCTCCTTCTCCTTCGCCTTGGCACCAAGTTCATCCCCCACACTAAGTACTCTGCGCCCTTCCCGTCTCTTGCCCTCCTCCTCAGCCGCACCTCTCCCAAAATGCATACTCTTTCGAGTCAAAAGGCCCAAACCATGTGACATCCTCTTCTTCTCCTTCTCCGGCTTGCCCTCTAGATCGTTCCGTTCTACGTCGCTCCATCCACCCGCGGTAAACGGTCTACTTCTCTTCCTCAGTAGATTCGGACTTCGCTTGCTCTTCCCGCGCTCCAGCCGATTTAGCTCTTTATCTGTACTGCGCAGCGTCTTTCTGAGGTGATGTTGCGATGTCTTCAGGCCGCGCAGTTGCAGGGCTGTTTCGCTGCGTTGGAGGCGGACTTGCTCGACTTGGTGGGCCCATAGGTCGTCGGGGTTGTGGGATAGAGTGCTAGCGCGGGTATCCGGGCGTGGGCTGGTGTTTGGGGTGCTGATGTGGGTTGGGTGCGAGGATTTGGGGGTTGAGGGGGCGGTAGAGGTGGCGTGGTTGGCGGCGGTGGAAGGTGTGTGAGGGGAGATGGGAGAGGCGGACCATTCTTCGAGGAGTTCTAGCTGGTTTAACTTTTCTTGGAGGGTGGAGATGAGGGATTCGAATGTTTGTTTGTCGGTTTCGAGGGAGGCGAGTTGCTGTTGGAGGGCTGTGAAGGAGGTGGTGTGGGTTTCTTGGTCGTGACGGAGTTGGTCGAGTTCTGTTGTTTTTCTCGCCAGTTCGGCTTCTAGCCGGGCTGTGTTTTCGTGGTCGTCTCCTAATTGCTGATGCTCCTGTTCGTACTTCTTCTTGAGATTGTTGTACGCGGCATTCATTGATCTCATTCGCTCATCGGCCGATGACCCGAGTTCTTTAATGTATTTCTCCTTTCTTGATAGCTCCTCCTCCAGCTCATCTTTGCTCTTCTCAAGTGTATCCATTTGCTGGGTTTGGCTATCGATTTGTTGGTGTAGATCAGAGTTCTCTTTGGTAAGAGTCTCAAGCTCGCTGTCCTTCTCACAAAGTCGAGTTCTGTACCGTGACTTGGAACTCTTCGCAGCCTCAAGCTTAGCTTCAGAGTCCTTTACAAACTCCAGATAACGCTTCTCGGTATCCTCGACAGCGGAATAGGCATTGGCTATGTCTGACTCAACACTTTCAAGGAAGGCCTCCAGGTCGGCATTCGTCTGGCGCGCATTCTCCAATTCTTCTTCCGCTGAAGCAAGACGTGAGATGAGTTCTCTTTCAGAAGCCTCAAGTTTGATGTTCGTACCACGCAGTGACACAAGCTCTTTGTCGGCTTCGAGAAGCCTGTTGAATGCGTCCAAGCTCTCAGACTCTGCAATTTCGAGACGCATTTGAGCCGCGCGGAGTTCAAGTTGTAACTCATTGGCCTGACGGGACGTACTTTGCGAAGACTCCTCAAGCTTAGCATGTTCCAGTCGCAGGCTGTTTGACTGTTGATCACTTTCCAACATTTGAGAAGCCAAGTTGGCACAGTTAGCTTCGAGCTCAGCTACCCGTGAATGCATGCCAGATAAATCTTCTTGAAGAGATTCGTTGTGACGTTCAGACACCTCGAATTTAGTTTCCAACTCCGCTCTCGATTGTCGCACGGCATCTAGCTCTGTCCTAGCATTGGCAAGCTCAGTGTTGAGAGAAGTGTTTTGCGATTCAAGCTCATCAAGGCGAGAGCGAGTCGAAGAAAGGCTTTGTTCCGTACTCGCTGAGATCTCCAAGGCTTTGCTCAGCCTTGCTTCTACATCACCTTTGAGCTGCCGAAGTTTTTCTAGTTCTCTTTCGGCTTCCCTCAGTCGTGCCGTGAGTTTGGCATTTTGAATGTTTGCCTCATCCGTCTCTAAGCGAGCTGCAGTGAGGCTCTCCTCCAGCTTGCTGTTCAAACCCACGGTATCTTCGAGCTCACTTTTAATAGCTTCGTTGTTTTGCTGAGCAAGTCTAAGCTCTTCTTCCAGACGCGCATTATCGGCATGTGTTTGTTCGAGTCGCTTCTCCATAGCTGCCTTCGCGCGACACAGAGCTTCCAGCTCCTCCTCGCTGGATGTCAGTCTCGTTTCGAGCTGTGAGATTTTGTAATGAGCGTCCTGCAGCTGGAATTGTGTGCTTTGCAGTTTCTCGTCAAGCTCCGAATGAAATTCTTGGAGAGAAGTAAAGCTTTGCTCGGCATTTAGTTTCGATTGTTGCAGGGTCGTGATTTGACTTTGTAGCGTGGATAGCTGTACCTGAATGTCATTCGCCTCTGATTCAGATTTCTTTAGATCGTCCCGCACAGAGCGTAACTGGTCTTCTAGATCTGACTTAGAGTTGATGACTTCGTCGAGTTCTTTTTGTAGTTGATCTTTGGCCATATCCATATCATGGGCTTGCCTGCGAAGATTCCAGAGACTTGCAGCGGTCGTCTCGCTGTCTGACTGCGCAACCGACAAAGCTGTTTCAGCCTTAGCCCTCCTATCATCACTCTCCTTTAGCGCAGCCTCCAGGTCTGCTAATCGATCCTTGAGCGCACTAATTTCTGTAGTCGATGCGGCCAATCGTTCTTCAAGGAACGACCTGGATTGTTGACCTTCTATCAAGTTGCTCTCCAATTCTCCGATCTTAGCTTGCAAGCTATCACGATCGCTCTGCGTTGACTTGAGCTGCGACTGAGCTTCGCACACTTGATCCTCAAGTTCCCCTTTGACACGACGAGCCTCTTCGAGCTCGCCTTCAATACTTCTTTTGGATTCTCGTAGATGGCCAAGCTCTTCACGAAGAGATACTTCTAGTTTCTCTGATGACTCCAGAACAGATCGAAGATTGAGTATCGAGGCCTCGAGTTCCCGGAGATGTTCACTGCTCTTTTCCAGTTCCGCAGCGTGTTGCTTGTCGCTTTCTTGCTTTGTATTGCGCATATGCTCCAGTTCTCTCTGGAGTGATGATGTCTGCTTTTGTGACTGTTTGAGTTTTTCCTGTAAATCCACACTCGTCGATTGCATCCTTGCAAGTTCATTGTCCTTCATGCGAACATCCTCACCGAGCTTAGCCCCGAGCTGCCGTACATTCTCAAGATTAGCTTCCAG
This sequence comes from Bipolaris zeicola 26-R-13, assembly GCF_000523435.1. NCBI lineage: Eukaryota > Fungi > Ascomycota > Dothideomycetes > Pleosporales > Pleosporaceae > Bipolaris > Bipolaris zeicola. The sequence goes on from NW_006912172.1 coordinate 38,873, forward strand.
TGCGGATTTCTCGTTTCGTAGCGTCTCAAGTTTCTTTTGGGCAACGCCATCAGCTGCCTCCAATGCTTGAACCCGCTCAAGAGCTTGCTGGAGTTTGGCTTCCGTGTCGTTGTAAGATGTGCGCAAGCTTCCCAACTTCTCCTCCAGCTCTTCTTTTGCCTTTTTTTCTTGGTCCAGAAGTTCCATGGTGGCGCGCAACTCATTTTCCATCCTAGCCTTTCCACTCTCTACGTCCTCAAGTTCACTCGCCAAGCCATCACGTGCCTCGGTCTCGATACGCGACTTCTCCTGCAACAGCTCCAACTCCTTCTTCAAGTCCACTGAAGCATTCTGAGCGTCCTTGCTCGTAGCTTCTGCATTGTGCAGTTGTTCACGCAACTGAGCAATGGCATTTCCTCCTATCTCGATCTTCCGGGCATGCTCGGCGGCTTCCGCGTCGTACGTGTTGACTTTCTGCTCAAGATTGCTAATATCTTCCAACCCTTGGTCAACTCTCTTCTGCAAATCTTTACACTCATTCTCCTTTTCTGCGAGGCGGTCTCGAAGCGACGATTCGGTGCGCTGGGCGTTCTCGAGCTCATCGCTTGTGGAGCGTAACGTCTGCTCGAGAGTAGATGTGCGAGTCTTGAATTCTTCGACCTGGTTCGTCTGCATCTGAACATGCTCATCAAGTTCAGCCTTTTCCTTCTGTAGCAGGTCAATCGTGTGCATCATATCCGCATTCTTCTGGTCCCACGCTGCAAGTTCTTCAATCTTGTCTTGCAGTTTCTGTTTCAAGAGTTCTTCGGAATCCACGGTCATGCGCAGCTGCACCTTGGTAGCTTCCAACTCTTTGGCTAAACTGCTTCTTGAGCGCTCTAGAGTAGCGATTTGCGATTGTTGATGTCGTATCTCCTGTTCTAATCCGGCTTTGGCCACTGCCAAAAGCCTTCCATCTTCCTTGCTCTCTGCACACTCGCTTTGGAGTTGTTCTATACGCCTCCGGCATGCAGCAAGAGCTTGGTCTGATTCACGCTTGGCCCGTATCAAGCGACTGTCAGACGTGCGAATCTCGAATGCACTTCCGAGGCGAGGAGTGAGCGGAAAGTCGACATCATGCCATGGAGCCGTGGACGATCGTGTCGGAGTCTTGGGAGAGCCGAACGGGCTACCAGGAGCACTTGAACGTGTTGGTGGAGATGGAGGCGGGGAAAGGAAACTGTTCCCATGATTATGTCGTGGCTCTTCCTTTGGGGTTGAATCTGTGGCACTGATTAGAAGAGCCGATACCAGAGTGTAGCTCACTTACATTGAAGTGTCAGCATGGAGGCCCTTTCCAATGCTGCTAGAATCTCCTTGTTGCGGTCCTCTTCGATTCGCAGCGCCCGCTGCAACTGCTCGACTCTATTTTGTGCATCCTTACCTTCGAGATAGTGGTTTGTTCTGCTCTTGGCGAGGTTCCGGGCAGTAGTCGCAATCTGTTTCTCCTTCACGGATATACTAACAGCCATGCGAAAGGCCAGACGACGCAACGACGACACTGACCGCTTTGCCTCAGCGCCCGCAATCTGATGTGCTTTCAGTTCGGCGCGAAGCGTATTACGTTGGGCCTTGATGTAAGATAGATGGGCCCAGTTGGCTATAACGTGGGGGACATCTTCCTCCTTGGACTGTGGATTGTGTGTATCTTCTCCATCGTGTTCGGATCTGGAAACATAGGAAGAGGAGCGGCCCCAGTGTTCCTGCATGAAACTGCTTGACATGGACGATACGGATCGTGACACGCTGGACTGTGGGGTGGCAGATGGCCGCGAGCGTGGAGACGACTTTGGCTTGTTCTCTTTGGGAAGACTGCCAGCGCATTTTTGCATATCGAGGAAATTAGTAGGCAAAATGCTCTCTAGTCCCGAATGCGTGCGGCTGGTACTTGGAGGGTCCTTGTCCGTGGCCTTGGAACCTGGCGCCATCGTGGGCGGTGGTTACACGACCATGAGGTGACCAAGTTATGACTTATGCCAGATAACGGCCAGAACTCTTTGTTCAATGTGGCTGGGGGGAAGAACTATTCCGACAGCCCCGGTAGCGATGGCGTTGGGACGCTGGAACGGATGGGGTTAAGAAAGTGGTGCGTTGTGGGCCACCGTCACGCAAGAAGCGGGACTGGGACGAGGAAAAAACAGGGATGTGATGGGAATGGGGAAGGAGATAAGGAGACTTTAGGACTTGAGATCGACTTCAATCAGAGCATGCACATAGAAAGACAAGATAGTATCTTGAGAATGATAGAGACACACACAGCCTGAGAGTGAGAAGAGCAAAAGATGACCTGATGGGCAGCAGCGGTTCACGCCAGGCGCAGGTATGACGATATACAGCCCGGGGGTTCCATAAGGCAGACCCATGGTTCTTCGCGATATTTTCCGATCGAGGGCATTGGCGCGCCTCAAGTGCATGGATGAGCCTGGACGGTTGGGTTACTGTCGTGCCGGGCTGGCCGCCACGAATCTCGGGCGTCTTGGTGGGTCGAGGGTGGAGAGACAAGATCGCATGTGCATGCCCCTCAGCATGTGCACCTGTGCGCAGTGACCATGGTTCGCATCGCTTCTGCTGTGCCATGCCGTGTTAACGCTGCTGCTGCTGCTAATAATTAGAGTGCGGCCCCTTACAGCAAGTCAAAAACATGCTGCCGCCGTTTGGTCCGAGGATGCAGCGGCGTCACTGCGGAAGTCAACCATGTCGCTTTGCCGCGGGAGCACTGGGCACTGCCCGTGGTGTGATATCACTCGTGATCTCCAACATACTTGAATCGATCCCGCGATCTAGTAGTAAATCATTCTGCGCTGGCGTTGCAGGATGGATGAAAAAACAAATCTCTAACAAAAAAGGAAAAAAAAAGAGAGCGTAAGAATATAATGTTCCACGTGGCTTTCTAGCCAGGCTATATTTGATTCATTTTTTGGTAGGTTGGTCGTCTCACTAATCATCTACTTCGTGTACTTCTTCTGCAAATGCTTCGCAATGGTCGTCAGCTGGATGTTGCTTGTTCCCTCGTAAATGGCGCCAATCTTGCTGTCCCTAAAATACTTTTCGGCCAGGCCCTCTCTTACGAAGCCCATTCCGCCCATCCATTCGACTGCTTGCCCGGACACGCGTCCGGCGACCTGCGACGCCATAAGCTTGGCCATGGCCGCATCCATGACGAAGTCCTCGCCGGCCTCCTTCTTACGGGCGGCGTTGAAGACAAGAGCGCGAGCAGCTTGAATGTCGGTCCAGGCTTGGGCAAGCTGGTGCTGCATGCCCTGGAACTCGCCAATGAGTTGACCAAACTGCTTGCGGTCGTTCCATGCGTAGCTATAACTGTTAGCGTCTGGCCACTCACACTGGGACCATGACGATGAGACTCACCCTGCTGCATTCTCCCAAGCACCCAGTGCCAGACCAGTCATCTGTGCTGCAATGCCAATGCGGCCCTCATTAAGCAGCCCAATGGCGTATTTGTAGCCCTCGAATTCCTTGCCTAGCAAATTGTCCTTGGGAATCTCAACATCGTCAAAGTTGAGAACACAGGTGCTGCTAGCTTTGATACCCAGCTTCTTCTCCTTTTTAGCAATGGAGAAGCCGGGGGTGCCCTTTTCGACAATAAATGCAGTGATGCCCTTGTACTTCTTGCTGGGGTCGAGATTGGCGAAGACAATGAAGAAGTTTGCTTCAACACTGTTGGTAATCCACATCTTGCTGCCGTTGATCTTGTAGCCATTGTCTGTTCGCGTGGCCTTGGTGGCGAGTGCAAAGGCGTCAGAGCCAGAGACGGGCTCAGATAGACAGAACGACCCAACTGTGTTGGTGGCCAACTTGGGCAGCCACTCCTTCTTGAGCTTCTCGGAGCCCCACTTGATAATGGCAGTGTTGACCAGCGTGTTGTGTACGTCGCACAGAACGCTCACACTGGGATCGACGCGCGCCAGCTCTTCGATGGCGATGATGGCCGAGGTGAAGTTCATGCCCGAGCCACCGTACTCTTCAGGTATCTCGATGCCCATGAGTCCCTGCTCAAACAGCTGCTCGACTACTGCTGGGTCCATGGCCTCGGCCTCATCCATCTCTCGGGCCTTGGTCAGTACGACATCATTGGCAAACTTGGACACCGAATCGCCCATGAGCATCTCGGTCTCCGAGAGGTGGGTGATGGGCGTTGGTGGCACATCTGAGATATCGACAGCTTCCCGCCTGGAAGGAGTCAAGGAGAGACATCGTATTCTGGCCCGGCATCGCGTTAGTTTTTGCATTGGCCATGTTGGACACTTTTTTTCGGTGGATGCAAGACATACTGCGGGGCGTGGCGAACTGCTGGTCGCAGCGAACGCGACGAAGCCGTAGCAACGCGGGTGAGCGGTCGTAGGGATCGTGAGAATGAGGCCATTGTCAAAAATATGTGTGGGAAGAATGGGGAACCACAGGGTGCGATTGTATCCAAGCCAGTTGGCCATGGACCGCCGCCCACATGCCGAGGCAGCTTAAAGTTAGCCGGCGCAGGCCGCACGCCCGCATGTCCGGGGTTTGCGGAGAAGAGCTCGTCGTTGATCACATGCTAAGAGCCGCTACACAACGACGTCATCGATTTGCAGGCATGGCCGCTGAGATTAGAGCAGAGCCGCAGCTGGACTTGACATGGTGTTGAGTAGTGTAGTCGTGTGGTCGCAATGTCGAAAACATATAAAAGATTCAGAGCAAAGGCTCTATTGGCAAAATTACAGCAAGGGTATATATATAAGTATATGTGTGTGTGCGAAGTAAGTAAATATATCGTGACCATAACATGACAAGGCAACGGCAGCTCCAGTGCAAGAGACTGCGAAGCATTGGTAGCAAAGAGAACCCATCTTAATTAAAGACTGTACAATCGCAACTTCCAATCAGTGCCTTTGCGCAATCTAAACGCGACCGGCACCGCCGCCGACGGCAAAGCGGCCAGCCTGCATCTGCGACTTGTACTCGTTCAGCTCGGCGGCCTCCTTTTGCTCCTCAGCCAAAAGGGCCTCGTGTTCCTTCCTGCCAATGCGGCGTTGCTTGATGCAGCAGAAGAGGATGACAAGAGCGCCAATGGCAAAGGCTGAAACAGCGCCGATAGCAATGCCGGCCTTGGCACCGGGGGATAAAGCCGCGAAGCGATTCCTGACGCCGTGCGGTGACTGGATTTCCTCGAGCACTTCAGACTTTCCCCTGCAGATCGTTAGTTTCATACTACAAGCAAGTGGGCGCAGAGGGAAAAAACAACGTACTCAATGACCTTGACCTTCTCCCAGTCACCAGACGAGTCCATGTTCTCCCACGAGTACTTGGCAGCGCTCGTGTAATCTTGAGCATACACTGACTGGATGGTCATGGTGTACGGGCCCTTGCTGAAGTCGGTTTCTCCGCCAGCCCATTTGACAACACCGGGGTCGTTCTTGCTTGGGTCACCAGCAGCCCATGCACCGAGTCGGATGCTCATGGGTGTCTGGGGGTAGCGGGTTCCTCCCTTGGCCTCTTCGGGTGTAAGAGTCCTGATGTTCTTGCCGTCAACAAACCAATCAATCTGCGTCTTGTTCCAGTTAATGGTGTAGTTGTGGAAGTCGTCTTGTGGCGCAAAGTCAAGCTCAAAGTCTTTGCCGCGGTCGTAGGTCGAGGTATCTCCCTTGCCAAAGTAGTTGGTGAGAATCGTCTTCTTGTCGCCGATGAACTCCCAGTCAATCTCGTCAAGCGCCTCAGACTGCAAGATAGCGCTGGAGATGATTCCGGTACCGGTAGCCACTTTCATGATGACCTCGAGACGTCCAAACAGCATGTAGAAGACCGAGTTCGCTGTGGGAGAGTCGCCCGATCGTTCAATGGTAAAAGTTGCACCCTTCTCGACCCAGTCGATCTTGCCTTGGTTTGGCATCTTCCAGATCTTGTCGTCCTGTGGAATACCTGTCTTGTTCCACAGAAAAGTCACGTTGCCGCCGAGAGCCTCCATGTCGGGGCAATTTGTCGTATTGAGCGGGTAGCCTTTGGATGTTAGCGCCTATCTTGCTTGATGCTGGGGCGAATACGACGTACAGTCTGTGTGTGTCTGCGCGATAGTCGTAGAGACCAGGCCGGCGATGATTGCGGCCGCAGAAACGGCAAAGGACTTCATGTTTGCGATTATCGTATGCGCGAGTGTGTACCGAAGGAGTGTGGTGTCGCGCGTAGACCAGACGCGCTGAGGGTGGTGTTTGGATCAAGGAATGACTGCGAGCGCTTTGAACGCGGAATGGAATGAGTGGACTCTCACAAGGAGAAAAGGAAAAAACGAGGGGGATTCTTTTTCAAGGGAGCGTCAGAAGGGCGTTTTGAGATTCGGCAGGTATGTGACCTTTGGGGTACAGCCGGGCAAGATTTAAGGAGTCGTCTAGTGCCATTGTGCTCCCTGCGCATTGCTATTGGCCAACGGACGTTAAACTACAAACAGCGCTTGCCGATCGCCCAGCATAGACCCGTCTTCTCCTGAGTATCATGAGCCACTGATATCATGGGCGTGTGTGATGCTCCGCAACAGGCGCCCACATTCAACAGTGTAGTATAGTAGCATTTTTGACAGCGGGTATCTAACGCTGACAAAGAGTCACAGACGATGCGCCCAACTATGTAGTGTACTTGTGTAGCCCCTCCAGGGACCATGTCTCAGATGCAGTCAGCGCGGGAAGGCTTCACGCCTATTCGGGAGCCAAGAGTTTATGAAACGCCAGGCAGTCTGCGCTAAATGACCCTTGCTTGAGGCGCCGAATAGTGCCGTGGCGGTATCGATTATCAAGGTGGGAACTGTCTTTGGTCTTTCTCGTTGTGCATGGGCTGCACAGCCGCCTTGACCCACTATCAGCAGGTATGCGCCACTATCTAAGAACCGAGATTGCCGTGCGACCTCCTGGAGACTTGGTGATCAAGGGTGGCTGATCATCCCAAAAAGGACTCTCACTTCTCAGTCATTGCATGAAGCGGAATCATTTGACCATTTCGGCTCGGCACCGGCATGGTCAACAGCGTCAGCCACGATGTTTTCTACAAGCCTCCACCTTTGTTCTAGTATGAGCTGCGGAACTTTGTCGGGCGATCACTTATGTGATAAATTTCCCAATACGCATACGAAGACCGGGCCGCTCCAAGTATGTAAATCTACCGTTTGATCTCCCGTTAGAAATGACGTGATTTCTCTGTGCTCTACAGCACGGTACTATCGCAATTCCAGATAAATTGACAGTCTGTGTTGGCTAGCCTTTCCTTTTCTGAGTATTGTCGACTCAAGTCGCCGTTATGAAGTGCTTGAGTCCAGTATTGGATGAGCTCTACGTGCTCTACGTTGCGTGCATGACTTGGCTTGATTACTTTTTACCAGCAAGTCATCCGTCCATACTTCTCAAGCATGGCATTGAACATGAGTATTCCCGTATATGCGAGTCCTTCGTCTCTTGACTTGTTCTGTCATCTCAAAAGGCTAGTTGGTAGTATGCATGCGAGCTAAACCAACGGGCGAAGTGGCTGGAATATGCCTTGGACTGACGTGCTCTACATAGAACTTGGAGAATCCTGGTTGCTTGAAGCATAAGGAGCTTGTCAGAATATGGGATTCAGTCGAATTCTCATTTGCTGGATTGTTTTCTTTGTTCGAATGCGCGATCTGCCTCGCTGCCCTCGAATATTCCTCGCAGTGTCGGCATTTTGGTCTCTACATAGTCATTCATAATCTTGAGCACCCGGAAGGGCGTTCTATGGGCATTGGGTGGACGCTTGCTGATATCGCTCAGCCCTAGGTGTGGTACTATCTTTGCCAGGTCTTCTTGAGCAATGGTCCTCATTGGGCTGAACTGCTTCCAGAAGGGCTGACGCTCGATGTAATCTTGATGCACAGTTCGTGAACGATCTATGGTTACTTGGAACCACTTGGACTGCTTGATTTGTTTCGCAGAGGGCGCTTGGGACTCGAAGGGCATGGGAGTTGGTTTGGGAGTTGGTTTGGGAGTTGGCTTGGTCGTGGGTGTGGATTGCCAAGAGCGGTTCGCGAGCTGCGAGGGGCGCAGGATCTCGTCGATGCCTTTGGTGTGTTGTGTTTGCTCAATTGAGTAGTTGTCTAGGTCACCGCCCTCTTCTTCCTCTTCTTGCGACGAAGAGGATTGTGTTGGATGGGTAGTGGCTGGAGAAACGACTTTTTCCAGGGCGAAGCGGAGGGGCGAGGCGTCAAGGGCGCGCTGGGCGGACATTTCGTCGCGGTATATGGCAAGAGCGACATTGTCTGCGGGGTTTTGGTATTCGTACTAGGAGGAGTCAGATGCGCTTTCTTTGCAGAGCAAGACGTGCCTGGCGCAGGCAAGATGGGACAATGATGACGCACCCGCAGGTACTTGAAGGTATCGAGTTCGCCAAACTTTTGCAGCACGCGGTAGATTTCCCGACTCTCTGAGAGGTTGGCTGGGCGGGGAATAATGCGTATGTGAATGGAGCGCGGGGCCAGGGCTCGTCGGAACGACATGGCGGCGATGGAAGCGACAGCGGTGGGAGTGGTGGTGTTGGTGAGACCAAGGGTTGTTCGGCATTGGCAGCGGTGCGGCGGTTCGGAGTGGGGCACAAATTTACCAGGACGCAGGTTCACAGGATGCGGGTAACGTAGGGCTGAGTCTGATTGGCACACAACACCAAATAACATGAATACAAGCCATGTATGTTGTGCAATGATGCAATAATATTAAATACATAATGTAGCGCAACAACAGCCCTCGGCTCGTCGCATCCTACAGCGTCCGGCTCAACCCGCAGGGAGCATTTCAGAAAGCAATAGACATGTGTGTGTGTGTGTGTGTGTGTAGAACGAGTAGTACCATGTACCCGTATCCCTAAGCCCGCCCTGTGGCACGGCCTCATGGGCTAATACCCATGGTATTCCATCAAAGATCAAGTGGTATATTGCGCCTGTGATGTGAAACAAAAACCCAAAACGCCTTGGCTATGCATGCAATGAAATGCAGAAACAGAGTCGACCTCGAGGCCGACTACTTGCACACGCCGTTCTCTCTCGAACGCTTGCGCATGCGCACCGTCTTTGTGACGCGGACGCTGCTCTCCCGGCGATCGGATGCCCTCCACATTGGGGTGGCGATGGTTGCCTCGATGCGCTTGGCGGGGAGGTCGTAGTCCATGTCCACAGCCTCGTCGCGGGCAGAGGACGCGGTTGGAGGACATGTCGAGGCTGGGGGGCTGACGGTGCACTGCTTCTCAGCCTCGATCATCTGGACGAGCTTGGAAATGTCGCGGGCGTGCGAGGAAGTGCACTGCATGCGCGACGTGTGCTGGCGCTGCATGCGCAGGATTGAGGCTGAGATGCGCGAGTAGGTGGGGCGCGGCTGTTCCTGCACGCATTCGGTGGTGGGTGACGACGGGCTCGTGTCGCAGTCGCTGTCGGGCGTGGGAGGACGCGTGGGACGGCAGGCGACAGAAGAGTCGATGCGGAGAGTCTGGGTGTTGAGCTGGAGGGCGAGGTCGCCCATTGTACAGGGCGGCGTGGGCGGGCGACTTGGGTGGTGTGGAAGCAAGGCTGGCGATGTGGGCGATACGTTCATAGCCGCCCGCTCGGCCTCATACGCGGCGTAGGCCGGGCGGGGGACGGGGTCGAAGGAGAAGTGACGGAACATGGTGGCCATTGTGGGATGTGTGGTGGATGGATGTGCAGTGCGTGTACATGTGGATGAATGTACATATACTACTGTTGCGAGGCAGGCGGCGCCAGGGTTGCTATGTATAAGGCGTGCTGGCCGTGGCTTGGACGATGGCGCTAGGACAGGGCGAGGCCAGCACGCCGGGACGTCAGCCAGCATCCACGCCAAGCATCCATGTCATCCATGTCCGCCGCCTGTATCACTGCCCTCGATTACCCACTCACACCTCGCTGTCCGACCCCATTGCGCCCCAGCGGCCTGTCTGGCTCTCTTGCCAGCAGTCTTCTGGAATCTGCTCCCTCCATCGCCGCCCACTCATTGGCTGCCACGCCCGCTGGCCTTGTTCACCCGCTGTCCTCGAGGCTCTGGCTCTCGCTGCCACTGGACCCAGCTCCCGCTCCAACAAAGGGGCGCCCGCTGCTGGCCGCTGGCGATCAAAGCCTAATTGTCATTATTCCCGACACCACACGTCCTCTTACGCTCTCTCTCACACTGGCACTCGCTCCTTCTCGCTGGTGGCGCAACTCTGTACGCGATCGACACTGCTAGGCGTCGCTAGGCACTGCTAGGCATTCGCCGCCGCACGCTGCAACACAGGGTCGACACACTTGACCCTCTGCCATGCCCTCCTCCACACGTTTGCTGAAACCGCCCTGGAAATTGTCCCGTCCGTGTGTCTGGACCTGTTTGCCTGCACGCTCCACGACCCCATCGCCCCTATCGCGGCTGCTCGTCTTATTTAGAATTCCATCCTTCTTACTCACGTCCAATATTACTATGTCTTACGCCTGCACCCTCGCTGTTTTGCTCACAGCACTAACGTGGCTTGGGTCACATCGCTCTCCATGTTACATCTGAACTTACTGCTCCAGTCACGGCCATGCTCCGTCAATCTGGCTGCACCATCCGTCGCCACCACGGCCACCAGCTGCCAGAGAGGCACAGAGGCCCGCCCCCAGGTATCATCGCTTGGGTTCCCTGCTAGGCCCGTATTGGCGATCGGCATGCATTTCCGCACGACGTGGCTACCCACCCAAATGCCGCACGCTGACCCTCCCAGATCCCTGGTCTGCAGTGTCCATCATTGGCCGCCGCTACACTAACCACCCGAGAGCCGCACTCGGTTCACCCAGTCACCGGAACCACTGTTCATGCCTCACCAAGTCTTCTCATTTCGTGCCATCTCCTGAACCCTCCCGCTCCAATTCCCGCATTCCCCGTCACCCAGTGCACAGCGCTGGTCCAAGCAGCCAATCACCACTCCCCCACTCGGCCCTACTGGCGTCCTGTCGACCCCAGCACCGAGTGTCCTTTGTTGTAACAAACGCGCTTCCTTGGAGTAGAAACCTTTGTCGCCATCTCTTTAGTTCCTCTCCAGTTATGGCCTCACCAGTTTCATTATACACTAATACTCAAACTGACCGCAGAGCTCAACAAATACCAAGTCTTCCTCTGCTACCAAGTACCATGACAAAAACACCATTGTGTGAAAATGAGCTTGCACTTGTCAGTTTCTTCGGCTTGTTAGAGTCTGGGCTGCATACCCGAAGGCGGAAGATCGGCAAGGAGATTTTCTACTTTGCAACACTACAAGCTTAGTGAAGCAGATCTTCGAACGAGAAGAAGAAGCTTCTTCTTCTTCTTCTTTTCGAGACCATGCGCAACCCATTCCACCGGATCCCCGCAGACACACACACAAAGGCACGTAATGAACCAGCGCTACACCGACCCTGCTCTACTACACTTAGATACTTGCCATCGCGTCCTGCTCACGTCTCAGCATCCAGATAGGCTTTCCACACTCTAGATTAGAGCAAGATGTTAATGCGACGCTGCAATCATGCATGCCAAAGAGCGCCATCATGCTTTGACTGAGTTGGCAGCCCTACACCTACAGCATCAATGGCACTTGTTGGCGATTGGCCAAGCTGACTGTGCATGAGTCTTGGGCCGAGGAAGCCCCACCGCTGACAGAGGTCTACCTCGTCTCTTCCGCTCCCCCGGTAGCATTGGATGCCCAAAGTCTGCCTGGAAAACAAGGGGCCATTGACAGCGCACACCTGGCCGCAGCGGAAACACGACAGTGCAACAAAGGAGTCGGATCTCGAGCGCCTGTTCCGCCTGCCTTTTATTGAAGCGGAAACATGGCGCGCCTCCGGGCGCCCGTGCGCAACGTTAGACCCTGGGGACGTTGCGAGCAGACCCCCAGCTGCGCCACGTGGCGCTATCCTTTTGAATTGAACAATCACCGCACTAACTCTTCGCGGCAACACAGTTCCGTGACCCAGGGGCAGGAATCCCGAGTCCTTTTCTTTCGACGCGCGTGGCATGGCGACATTCGCCGAAACAAAAAAAATGATAACCACGCAATTATACTATGCGCTGGCCAGTAGCAATAACACCCAGTGTTGCAATCACAAAACCTTACCGTCTCTCCGGACCCGATTGTTTCGTACCGGAAGACCTGCCAACCCTCGCCTCCACCCTTGACCGCTCCAACCGTCTGTGCACTGCATGGCGTGCATAGTGAGATACACAAGCATATTGTGACTAGGATCTCTCAATCTTATCGCTTGACCGCCTCACTGTTCGGGTAGCCCTCCGCATTGCAAACGGCTATCATGGGCCCACTTCCTGGCAAAGAAATATCTCCTATCCTCCTTGCTTCCTTCATGTCAAGTGCTATACGTCAGATTCCAATAACAATAGCCCCATGGGGAATCCTCCCGTTTCAGATACGTCGGCCAATAACCCTACCGTCAAGAGGAAGAGGAGACGGCTTCATCCCCTTCGGCGAATTGCAAAGCTCATCCTCGGAAACCCAAAAACACCCAGCACCAGGGAACAGATACAAGACCACGAGCAGGGCAAAGCATGTCACGGCCCGTCTAAATGGCACTACCTGCTCCCCTTTCTCGAGCCGCTCATTTCGCTCGACCCCAAACTGTCATTTATCGAGGACCGCATCCTCCGACGACCTCCGCAGCCAAAAACGGAAACAGAGGCCTCTGAGGCCCCGCGAAACCTTGATGACCTGAGAAGAGACGTGCAAGAAGCAGATGTACCATGTGAATGCGACGAGTGCGCGCCTAAGCTTTACAAAATCACGACGACCAAATCCCATGGCATCATCAAGGACCAATTGGCCAACACCAACCGCACCCGGCGCTCCAAAGGCCTGTTGTATGAGAATCAGCCCAAGCAGGTAAGTCCAGGATCGTACCTGCGACTGCGCTTTCGCGGCGACTATGAAGCCATGACTTTGGTACGACACCACATGGCGTGGCTCGACGCGACCTACCTCCACCCATCTGCGCACATTACCCCGGCCGTCCACCAACTGCGCAGTCTCCTCAAAGCATGGCACCCGCAAATCACCGGCCTGGACATGCGCCGCACGCTCTCAGTCGCGCAACTAACCACGCTCTTCACGCACCTGAACCGTGTCTTCTTCTCAGGCTGCGTACCCACGCACAATGCGACTCTAACAGCAGGCTTCTCGTACCTCCCCGAGCAGCAGCGCGACTGCTTTGGCAAATCCCTCTTCAACCCTCTGATCGGCACCCAGATCCTCGTCCATCCCACTCTATACCGCGGCGCCGGCACGCCAAGTCACCACCCGGACATTATGCGCCTGAACAACCGCCTCGGAACCATTATCCACGAAATGTGCCATGCCTTTCTCAAAGCGTATTCCTGTCGCTCGTGCTCCATGCACGAGGCGTGCGACGGCGCGACAGGGCATGGCCGTGCGTGGCAGCTACTCGCCAAGAAGCTCGAAGAAGCTGCGTGTGTGGTCCTGGGCGGAGAGGTAGATATGGGCCGTGGACCCAGTTTGCTGAGGGAAATCGCGTGTAGTGGGCGGCTTCCGAGCTGTCACGATCTCGAGGCGTACGGTATGAATGTGGTCCAAGCGCCTGCGCCTGTTGCGTGTGTCGAGAAGAAAGAGAAGTGGACGGTGCGACTGGCTGGATGAAGACAAGGTCGAAGATGGAGATTTCGGAGATTAAAGAAGTAGAGGAAGAGGAGGGAGGTTTAGTTGTTGATTTTGTGAAAAGCCCAGGAGGTTTCCACTCGAGATACGCCGGGCGCGCGTCTGCGATTTGCGGATGTAAAAGGAAGATGTTATATATACCCATACAGAACGATTTTCCTTGCCGTCCGTTCCGGAGAACGAGGACTACCAAGCTGGCTTTGGACGGGGCGCATAATATCTCCCTCCCCAGAATTTCCGTTCTGGGTATACAGCGGCCGCCGGTCCCGCTAGAGGTTGATATTTTATTTGACCCCCCCGCATTTAACGAACTTTTTGTTTTTTGATAGATTCAACGCCTAGGCTACGCGCGAGCGAGTATAGATAGATATTGTTACCATCTAGTCTTATAGATTTTTTCTTTCAGAATGATTCCTGATTGTTTCACGATGAGAACAGAGGCAAAGAGAACAGAAGACGAGATTGATCATGATTTTTGCTTTTGAGACATTTATGAAAAAGGCATAAGTCGTATTTAAACAAGTGAAAGGAAAGGGGGTATCAGGGCATCGCAGGGTAAAAAAAAACTCCACTGGGATATGATGAGTGGGAAAAGGGCAAGGAAACGCCTAGGTACAATGACGAGCGGATGTATATATGTACATCCGTAAACAGAAGAAGAAGAAGAAGATGATGAACAAGACTTTACTTCTGTGTGGAAGAAAAGAACCCAGATGAGACCTTCATAGTCAACCCATAAATCGAGATGGAAGAAAGATCAAAAAAAACAGGAACATCTCAGGATCAGGAGAAAAAAAAGCAACGATCTTAATCACTAAGATCGATAATTTCGGCATCAGGAGGTATAGATACACTCGACAACCTCGATACGGACGACCACGGGAGGGCAACAGTAGTATTAGGCGTAGAAGCCTCACGCTCTTCAGACTCACGCCGTTGCACCGCGCCACCCTCGGCCTCATCTTTAACCCTCCACTTGCCATCCTGCAGCATGATAATCTGCCTCGTCTCGCTTAATCCCCTTGCTTCAAGCGCCATGTTCACGCACTCGATAAAGCCATCGTGTACCAGTACATTCGGTCTCGCGTCGGTGCCGCAAATGGGACATTTCCAGTGATCCACGACGGATGCATCGCCCTTTCGGGGTCGGGAGCGCAAAAAGATGTCGAGGTCGAAGCAATCGTGGTGATGACAGAATTTGCTGCGGACCGGCGTGTCGCAGAGTTTTGACTGGCCAAAGGGTTCGCGGAGGTTGACGGTCATGTTGCTTTGGACGACGTGGAGATCGTCGTCGTCGTCGGTGGCGGCGGCTGAGGAGGTGATGGGGCCTGAGAGTTTCTGTTTGATGGATTCGAGGATGGTCTGAGCAGAGACGCGGTCTTTGGTTGTGCAGTTTAATTTGATGGAGTCGTGAGAGATGATAGTCATGGCTTCAATAGCGAGGAGGTAGTCCAAGTGCGATGTGTCGCTTAGTTGGGTCATGATGGTCATTGCGAGAACGTTCTCACCCTCGCGAAGCAGGTCGGTAACATCGACGGCTAGGTCCCTACCGTGATGCATCTTTTTCCGTACTTCGAGAGGCGTACCATTTAAGCTAAGATACAGGTACGGTATCCAGGATGTGTCGGTGGTTGCCCAGACATGCTCCTTTGGTGTATCTGTTCCCTTTTTCCATTTGATGCAACGCAAACGAGCGATCTTGTTATTCTCCTTGATATTCCGGACACCGGGGTCGGCAACTGATTGGCGGACAGTCCTAGGGAACGAGCTCATCTGGTCAGGTGTTACTACAAAAACCCACTTTTCCATTGTACAACCTGGTTCTGACAATCGCGCAGGAGATTTGACATATCCTTCTTGGAATATATATAGTGGCGATGGGACGCAATGCGCTTTGAGGACGGGGCTTCGCAGATGGGCCTGGTGGAGAGAGAATCTAGCGGGATTGGCCACGCGCTGTTGAGGCTGTACGCGCCCAGATGGTGGAAGCAAGCTCGCGGGCAGCTTCGTCTGGATTTGAGCTGATGTTGGTGTTGGTGCTGGCTGAGGTTGTAGATTTGTATTGATTGGCAGAGACGGAGTATAATTCTGTTCGTATACTTGATGAATAGCAGACTGCTGAGGGTATGGACTTGCGACACTGGTGGCATTGAGCTGCCTCGCAGTACTGCTCTGTATTTGCTGCTGCTGCTGGTGCGACTGGTAGAGAGACATTGATGGAACACCCCCTTGGCGAAGGGCGTTTTCATAGCCTTCGACAGCCGCTCGGATTTTGGAAGCACAGACTTGTTCCGCAGCCAGTGCCTCTTGAGACCTGACAGGAGTCGATTCAAGTTTTTGGCGGAAATAATCGATCTGATTTTGCTGAAAAATAGCAACAGCCCTGA
This sequence comes from Bipolaris zeicola 26-R-13, assembly GCF_000523435.1. Taxonomy (NCBI): domain Eukaryota; kingdom Fungi; phylum Ascomycota; class Dothideomycetes; order Pleosporales; family Pleosporaceae; genus Bipolaris; species Bipolaris zeicola. Next base: position 54,937 of record NW_006912172.1, read on the forward strand.
CCTCGAATTCAGTCGCGAAAGAATTTTTTTGGTTGGCGTGCCAGAGGTAGCGTAGAAAAGCAGTGAAAATGAGGCGCTGGAACACGGGTGAAGGGATACAGAGAGTTGTGTCAAGTTCGCGTGCGAGTGGCGGATAACGACGCTGATCGCATGTACTCTTTAGATATTCGTAGTTAAGGCAATGTGCTACAAACATACGGAACAAATGCACCTGGTAATTAAACCCCGAGGGCCACGTGTCATAGATTTGCCGCATAGGATACGGGTAATTTGTGAAAAAGTACAGGACGCCAGGACTCAGAATGTGGTTGGGTTCAAGAATGTCCTGCAGTATCTTTTTGGCCTGAGGCAAGCCCGGGAGATTTTTTATAGTATCAGGTAGAGTCTCGGGAGCAGTGGTGAGCATGCAGTAGCACTGGTGCATAGTCAAATAGAACCAGTCTTGCTTCTCAGTTGCATCTCGTAATACACCCAATCGCAGTTTGTCACGAGAGTTGCTGGTCAATGCAGGTGTTGACTCCTGGAATGCGCTTAGTGTGTCCAAACAGCTGTTGGCTGTGTACCACGACGACATTGTGAATGTCATATTTAAGGAGGTAGGCGAGCTTTCAGGAAACGTTTGTGGTAGAGCCATTGTCCTGCGCTCGGCTGGGTGGTGGAATTGTACGCCTGTGGGCACATGTGGAGACGGCACTTGGCCGGGTGTGTGCGTCAAGCTGGAAGGACTGTGAGTGTGAGCCTGTCTTTGTATTGGACTGTTGGTCTGCGGATACGTGTTTAATGATGGGCGACGTGGCAGATCTGGGGTTGCAACATCTGCGGCAACATGGGGCGGCACGTTTGTCATGCTTCGTCTGACTGACGGCTGGGGGTTTGTAGGTTGGGGCGGAGGGAATATCTGACGGGGATGCCCATCTATTGAGCCGTGTGAGGCGCGCCCACGCTGCACCGAGTCCATATATACGTGCTCTGGGGATGTCTCCGGCGCATAGGCTGATCCGTCAGAGTTGAAGGTGAAGGTGGACACATTGGCTGCTGGACTATACGTGGTTGGTGATGCTGTTGCTACCGCGACCGCGACCGCTGCCGCCGCTGCCGTTGCCGCGCTGGTTGCGGCATCTTCACAGGGAATTGGCGAAGTACGCACAGAAGCAATGGAAGGTCTAGGAGCCAGGGCATTGGCTAGCTGGGGAGATGCAGCATAGTTGGAAGCCGGGTGCTGCTCTGGCTGGGCGGTGTACGGCGACTGGGCGGACGGGTCTACGGGGTGCAAAGAAGGGTGCCTCTGAGAGGGTATTTTACGAGGCCTTCCACGGCCACGCACCGTGAATGGCAGAGGACTGGCGGAGGGTTGTGCGGGAAGTGCCGAGGGCTCAACGGAGGTATTAGAAGGCAACATCCAGCTCTTGCGTGGACCGCCGAGGTTGCCGAGGGCATGGTGGAGAGTATGGGCCGTGGCATCGTCGGTCGGCGAGTGGCCAGCAAAAACCATGGCGCGGGCTCAAAGAATGAGCGGATCGACGGGTGAGGGACTCAATGTTTGGTGTGGACGTGGATATGGACGTGGACGTGGACGTGCTCACCCACCCACGGCCTGTTTCAAGCGGGATGGGTGGGGCCATGGCGCGCGCGCACGTGCGGGCGGCGGGGGCGGATTATGTGCATTGCTCGCCCGTACTCGTTACCGTCTGCCGGCCGTATTCTTTCTCTTTGCTGCCCGTCTACCGCCAGCGACGAACAGAGGGCGGCGGCGGGAGTGCGGGTGGGCCAGAGTGTATATGTATGTAGTCGCGGGCGAGGAAAGGGGGTGCGGGCGCGTGGGTAATGGCAATGCGAGAGTGGGTGCCAATGGAAACAGAGACGGAAACGGAAATGGACATGGCCATGCAATTTAATCGACCAACTGCACGCAGTGCAACCAACCCTTTTCTTCCCACCTGTCCGTCACCTGCAGCTGCCGGGCCAAAGAAGAAAAAAAGAAAAAAAGCAGAGGGCTGGATGCGACACAACCGGCCTCAAAACGCCGGGCTGACCTCGCGGCGCAACCAGCGGACGTGTATTCGGTAGCATGGCTGGGGCGCAGTGTGCGTAGACTGGCACGGCGCAGGCTGATCTTGATCTTGAGGCTGCTCCTGATCTTGGTGCTGGTGCTGGTGCTGGTGGTGCTGGTGCTCCTGGTCGTGATGCGAATGTACTGGGCTGGCCAATGGTCAATGGGCAATGGGCATGTAGCCATGCTCATTGCCCCGGCCCTTGCAAGGCTACTAAGTATTAGCTGGCCCGCCCACCAGCACCTAATCCGGGCGAGCCACGACGCTGGGCAGGCACTATACCCTCACCTCTGCCATCGCTACCATCACCGCCATCGCCCCTCATCCCCACCAACGGCGCCTCTTCTGCCCGCCACATTGCGCCGCCATGCTCTCATGAATCTCCAAGACTGACGGGTGACTGCCGCTGCTCGACGCCACCACCGTTATCAATCCTGCCTTTTGCGCCGCACTACCCACGCCCACGCCCATACCCACGCCCCTCTCCCACGCAGCCTCAACATCTGTTGAGCCGCCGCTGAGCTGCTGCTGCTACCACCACCATGGCCCAACGCTCCCACACCGAGGGCTGCCGGCCCGGCGACACTCTTGTCGTAGTCCGTACGTCACTCACAATCCCCATGCTTCTCCCGTCACCACTGCTAACACGCCGCCGCAGACGAGTTCGTTGCCCGCAGCCCCGACGAGCTGAGCCTCAGGCGCGGAGACCGCATTGAACTCATTGAACGCGATGATGATTTTGGCGATGGCTGGTTCCTGGGCAAGAACACTGAAACGGGCGAAAATGGCCTGTTTCCCGAAGGTACGTCCTGGTCGCATGGAAACCCCAGCGAATAGCATATTTCATGCTGTTATGACAAACTATCCCTAATCACAACAACAGTCTATACACGACCTGCCCCCAAGCCCACACCCATCCCCACCATGCTCTCGCGCAACCCTTCGCAGCTGTCTGGTCCGCCGTCAGACGCATCGGGCCCACCCGGTACCGCAATCTCAGAGCCCTCACCATCGTCCAGTGCCCCCTCGCCCTTGAAATCTCCCCCGACAGAGCCCCTCAATATTGCCCAAGGACCAGAGACTATGCGGAGATCATCGGCTCAAGGCGCTCCCCGGAGCATCAGCATGACCTTAAGTGGAGAGGCACCGACCGACGAAGAAACGATAGGAAGCCCAGTCATGCACGAGACGCTGAGCGTAATTGACGAGCACATTACCGGTATGAACACCCCAAGACTCAACTCCACGACCAAGGAAATACGATCCGCAGACTCGGAAAGCGAGTACAGCAGCCACCATCGCCTCTCGTACATCAATGGCCAGGAAACTGACGAAGAAGAGCAAAATTGGCACACCGAGGAAGAGGTCAAGACATGGTCGCCCGCCCGCGTAGCCGAGTACCTGGAAGAAGTGGGCGTAGAGAAGAAGCACTGCCAAGTCTTCAAGGACCAAGAGATCGACGGTGAGGCGTTGTTGGGCGTGGATCGCAACTTTATCTTCATGCAAGAGTTTGATCTGGGCCCAATGGGCCCAAGGCTGCGCACCTGGATGAAGATCAATGCGCTGCAATCTGAAGTCAAGAGCGCAAAGGAAATCGCCAAAGACTCCCTGGCCCTGCCCTCGCTCGAAGGTCACGACGAATTCCCAGTCGATGGTGGACGTAACCGAGCAGCGTCCACAGGCGCCGTCCTCCCACGCATACCGACGCTTAGAGATAGCATTAGCTCGCGTGGCAGCACGAGCCGCCAGCATATTCCGCGAGCTGCATCCTCGGCAGGTCCGTCGTCCGCTCACGACGCTACATCCCCACTAATTCAGCACACACCCGCTTCGCCCCCCATTGGGTCGTCCATCCGCCCTTCTGCTGCGTCCGTCCGAAGTATGAACCACAACAGACGCCATTCTTCTGTCGACTACAACCAAGTGCCCTCGACGCCTAGTACAGCAGGAATGATCAAGACGCCTGCATCGGCCAACCCCCATAGGAAAACGCCGTCTTTCGATCGCAACTGGACAATGGGTTCCCCTCAGAAGCCGGTGCAAGAACTCAATCGCCCGTCCTCCTCGCATCACACGCATGGCTCGAGTATAAACGGAACCTCTTTTGACACCGCGGAGCCTGGCCTAGCCCCTGCGGACATTGATAGGGGCTACTTTTCTGGTGGAGAGGTCGACAACCGGAAGAACAGAAATGTTTTGCGCAAGCGAGAAAGCCCTAGCCACTCTCGGAACGCCAGCTACAGCACTGAGGCCGGACGACGGATATCATACGGGCGACGACACAGCAGAATTGGTAGTGCAGACTCTGCTTTCCGCTCGGCAAGCCCCATCTCGGTTGCTGCGAAGCAGTACTATGGCACTAGTATTAAGAGCGACCGCAGCTCGAGTGCATTTGACTTTGTGCGACCACTCAAGCCACAAACGGACATGCACCCAACAGTCACCAAACTCACATACGACTCGCACAGCATCGATGCTATTGCGAATTCTCCGCACGTTCCTGGCAGTGAAACATCAAGCACTGGTCGCGCATCACCATCTCCTGCTGCGCAATCGCATACGCGATCATTTTTCAGCAGTCGAAAGGGGTCGCAATCCAGGGGCTTGCGGGCTATATCGGACGCCATCACCGGTGGGGAAAAGGCAAACGCAAGCGCCGCAGATGTGTCTTCGCCACACAAAGATTCTCCAATGCAGTCACCTTCCCGGACAGGCTCAAGTACGCCGTCTGGTAACTCCATGTCCAAGAGTATTGAGCTTGACAAGGCGGATCCAAACAGACGGATGACCAGCAGTTCCGCCGCCAGCACAAAGGAAGCGCGGAAAAAGACCAAGAAACACGGCACCAGCGCCTACCTCAAAGGCCGTCAGCAAATCACTCCTCAGCAGGCTATGGAAAACTGTGATTATAGTGGGTGGATGAAGAAGAAGTCGTCAAGCCTGATGACGACGTGGAAGACGCGTCTATTTGTGTTGCGTGGCCGACGCCTTGCCTACTACTACACAGAAAACGATACCGAAGAGAAGGGCCTCATCGACATATCATCACATCGTGTATTACCGGCCAATGACGAGCGCATGACTGGACTGCACGCGTCATTGACTGGCGCTGCCTCCTCTCCAACTTCACCACAAAATGCCACCATCCAAACTGCGGCATCAACAGATAGCGCCAAGGGAATTCCAGGCATCGAGGCAGATATGTCGGGCATGTTCATCTTCAAGTTGGTACCGCCTCGTGCAGGTCTGCAAAAAGGCGTCCAATTCACCAAGCCAATCGTACATTATTTCGCAGTGGACAGCCTGGCAATGGGACGATTATGGATGGCCGCGTTAATGAAAGCGACAATCGACCGCGACGAGGCGCTCCCCTTTACAACGACTTACCAACAAAAGACGATTTCGCTCGAAAAGGCGCGTGCGATGCGCCAGCGTCCCCCGAACCTAATGGACGAGGACGCCGAAGGCAGCATGGCGGATTCTGAGCGCAAGAGCGAATACTCGAAAGAAAGTCTGCAGGAAAGCACGATCCACGAAGAAGACGAAAAGGGCCTTGCTATTTCGGGTCTCGATGACGCAAAAGCCCTCCTGGCTTATGCCGATAGCACGGATAATCTTGCTGTCGATCACAAGCACGATAGCACGGCTACAGCTATTGCATTATAAAGAAAGCAGCGGCTGAGCTTCCGAGGATGGGACTTCCTTTGCTGGCCTTGAGCGTTTTTTCGTCTTCATCTTGTTCTGTTTTCATCACCTCTTTACTCCGAGCTTACACGGCCTCAATGGCATTAATTAACACAACCTCTCTCACTCCCATCCCTCCCCTCTTCCCTTTTTCTTTGCAAAGTTTTTAGCGCGTACACACACTTTTGAAAGCATATATGTAGTAAAGAGAAGAACGTACGTTAGTCGGGACAAAGGGTGGTGTCGTCTGTGGTTTTTACATTTGAGCGAGCGAGCGAAAGCATTTTCACCAGCGCTTTTGATTTTTTTTTTCTTCTTGGTTCTGTACTTGTACTCAGACGTCCTGCTTCGCAGTCGTCGCCAGTTTTTCTTTTCTAATGTTTGCGAGTGTGTAGTAGTTTGCATGTGTGCATGTTTCTTATATGAAGAATAGATTTAGGAGTATATTGGAGAGTCGATTACCAGTATAAATATCTAACCAGAATATTTTATCCCCTCACCCCCCCTTTTTTTCCATCTCTTTTGTCTGTCTTGTGGGGCTGGTGAACAAGAAGATGTAGTGTCGGTGATGGAAAAGGGGGAAGGATTTTTATGTGTAGGAAGTGAGGAAATCATATACTTGTATGCTTGATCATACTCGTCTTTTATTCTCGCTCTTGACAAAAGAAATGATTGTGTAAGATGTTGCATTGTAATCCGTGCTACTAGCTCCATGTACGTAATTCCCCAAGGTATAAAAGTTGGGTGCTTTGACACAACATCTATTTATATAAGCTTCACGAAGTGGCGTCGGCAGGATGACCTGTGTCGAGTGCTGATTGTTATATTTAGTTTCTTGTGATTAAATTAATTCCTTGGATTCGGAGGGGCTCGCGCAGTGCGGCTCTTGTTGTGACTATTCTATATACAAGTGTGTAACCCAGCGGCTGGTAGGATGGATTGGTAGGAGTAAACCGTGTAGCGAGTGTCTATGTTGGATGGGGGGTATCATGACTTTGTGCAATTACAGTAGAAAAGAAATTCGTTAATGTTGACGCTGACGTTGTAGGTGAAGGGGAAGTGGTAGCGAAAGTTTAGACCTTCCGTCTCATCATCCGCTTCGGCTTGAGCTCGGTGTTGGATGCGCTTTCATGGGGCGCAAACCAATCTCTCAAGCCGCAGCGGTCTTCAAGCTGACGGAACAGGTCGTCGACCCGATCGAGCATCCATCCACTCTTTATTCTTCCCGAGGGCTTGGCATAGCCCAACTTGAATGTGGTCGAAATGGCACAGCTGCCGGCGTCAAAAGAAAACTGCATGCAGTCGGTCTGCTCTTCGCAAAGTTCGCGGCAGTGCTCAAACGATTTCCATGCGTTTCTTTCGAGTTGATTTGCTGCACCGGAATGGTCATGGGCGTTGTATTCCCTGTCCGCAGACATGTTGTCCCATTCCAATACTGACGTGTCAATCTTGGACCGGACCAGCTCCGTGAAGATATCTCGATGACGTAGAAGGATTTGATGTCGCTTGTACCAGTCCTGTTCAAACTCCCAAAGCTCTTCAATCTCGGCAGGTGAGACGTGGTGGTAGGTGATGGTAGGGTAACACCATAGGTCGCGGTCGATCTTGGATGTGGCGGGGTTGAGGGTAGCTGGTGAATCGCCCTGGAAGTGCGGGAATGCGCGGTGGAGTGGAATCTTGCTGTCTTCAAAAACCTTGCCCAGTCCACAGTCTCCGACCCAGTGTGTCTTGGTAAACTCTTCGTATTCCTCTAGGTGCTGGGATCGCTGTTCGGAAACCTTCATGATGGCCGGGTTGGACAGGGCAAAGCCAGCGCCGCCGTATGCGAACTCGACTTGGTTGATGTAGAGGTGTTTGCCAATGTAGTAGGGCTTGCTGTCGTCGAAGTTGGAGAGGTACTCGAGGAGGTTGTTCCAGCCCAGGTATGTGTCGGTCTCGATGAAGACATACCACTTGGCGTCAGGCTTCTCCTTGATGGCCTGGTCAATCATGGGCAAGAACTTCCACTTGTCCAGCTGCCATCCGGCGTTGTCGGTACGCATGTAATCACCCTGCGAGGAACCAGACAACGACGTCATGACCTGCTGTTGTGGTACTCCACGCCTTCCATGCTTTTGCAGCTGATGGTATAGCTTGAAGTCGTCGCTTTCTTGCTTGGTCTTGTCACTGACGCCCTTCAAGACGTCGTGGACAGCGTGGCCCTCAATCTCTTCGTCTAGATCCGAGTGGATGACATAGTGGGGCACACATTGCAACGTGGTCCGGAAGTGCACCGGTACCTTTTCAAGGGACTCTGTGGCACCAGTTCGTAGTACCACCAGGACGTCCTTGGCGAGCGGGGATTGAGGGCAGAAAATGTCGGACGAATCGTGGTGTGATGAGGCCTTTGCAGGATGGTGCAAGCGGGGTGTGGAGGCCTTTGTGAATATATTAAGGACAGATACAGAAACTATGGCGCAAAAGAGAAGGCGGCAGATGAGGTTGCGGTGAGGCATGTTGGTTTAGCGATGGAGAGTGCAGCACCAGGCTGAAGCACAAACGCGGATTAGTAAATGAGAGTATTTGTAAGGACGGTAGGCTGATGGAGAATAGAGGAGCGTGGCCGCAGCCATGAGACGCGGGCAGGTTGGGTAGGAGGCGGGGGGCGAGAGGAGTCTTTTTTTGCAGCAGTGGGCGTGAATAAGAAAAGAAGATGGGTTTCAGGGAGGACATGTATCTTCACGAGCGGCGGAGCAGCGGCGAAGATCGTCGGCCTCTGTCAAAATCATGAGCCCAAGGGTCCGAGGCGGCGTGGCGATCCATGCCTGTGCTGTGGGTTCAGTTTTGCGCCGGCTCCGTGACCTCGTGTCATGCCGTGCAAGTGAGATCAACATGACGGTCAAGGACCTTGTGCAGCTGCGTGCTTACTATTCGCAGCGACGGCGGCGATCAAGAGGGCGTCTGAAACGGGGCGGGAGGCTGTGGCTGGAGTGAATGGGATGGGCGAGTGTGGGGTGGATACCATATTCTCACATGCCGTGGTGTGTGTGTGAGGACAGTCGTCGTTAGTATGCTTACAGAGAGTTTCTGTTGGCGGGCACTTCAGGCAAAGACTCGGCACAGCGCACCTGGTTGGCCCGGGCAGGCCCGGAGAACTGGCGAGTTGCGAGATGCCCTGCGTCATTTTTGTTTCACCTTCCCCCAGTCGGGCAAAACGTCTTGCCGGAGCCGCTCTCTGCCCTTAGCCAACCGCCTCATCTTATCCACCTCGCCTCCCACCGCTGATCAGCATCTGCTCAAAATGAACGCGCGTCGCCCAAACGGGTACGTCCTGCCCACCTCGCCGTTGTACGCATGCCGCCCTTGGCTCCGCTTGACACGACTGCTTGCTCGACACAGCTCCTTGGCTTCTCCATGCTTCCCTTTTGGGCCCCTCCCTATCCCCACTCCCTCCTTCTACCCCTCTCTTTTAGCCTATCTACACACTCGTACCTGTCCATGACCAGTGTCCACGGTCTACTACTCACGTCATGGTCAAGCTGCAATCTTCCCCTCTCCGGGCGGTGTAGGCTCGGTCCGGCATCACTTTCTCCCTAACTACAATTCTGCTGTGTCACAAAGTCAAGCATTTTCTCTAAAAGGCTGATGACGATGATCTGAACTTATTTGACTATAATGCCTCACGCTGCGGACACTTCGCCGTGGTTTGTCGCAGCTTCGTCATTGCGTGTGTGCGTATGTACACCTTGCCTGCTTTGTGCTGATCATGTATCACAAGCGGAACTCCTATTCTTCTTCCCCCCTTCTCTACACCCGGATACAGCCAGTCCTGTTTGTCAACTCACCAGGGCAAGTCACCTCCTTGAAACTGATGGTCGGATTGTCGGCGTTCTTAAACCAGTCAAATCTCCACTTGCACCCTGCCTTGAGCTTCTCGGGAAAGTTGTCACATTCAGAACGATTCGAGATGCCACCGTATTGTTGACCCCATCCCGTGGATGGCGCGCCAAACTGTGCAGTACAGCCGTTAAAGATGCCTACACCACCACCTGGCATAGCAATATCAAAGTGGTTGTCTCCAAGGTCCCCACCCGTGTTGGTGGATTGCACAATCATCTTCTGGCCCACGACAGGGCCCGACGTGAAGGTCAACCTGAACATTGCCTATTAGTCGCCTTTGTTCAAACCCAATCTTGTCCATGTACTCACTCATAACAAGCACAGCATGAATCACGCTCAGACTTGCCGGCCAGCTTCACAGCAGCAAAGCCATATGCAAGGCTGTCGTTGACTGCCCATGGCGTCTGGTTAGTGCACATGAACGCAGTGCCACCGCTCTCGCATCCGTTCTTCGCCATCAGATCGCTAATGGGGTTGTCGTTCTTGTCACACGTCCTGAGAGGTTGGGTGACACTGGCTTTGCCCTCCCATGCGCAGGAGCCTTTGCAGCAGTCCCAGTAACGTGTCGTCTTTCCTGTGGACTGAGCAGCAACCGTGGCGAGGCCAGTGGTGAGGGCGAGAAGGGTGAATTGCTTAAGAGATACCATGATGGGCGAGATTGGTAGTCTTTTCGAAGATACTTGGCAAGTTGATGGATGATCAAATGTGCTTCCAAGACGCATATATATACTCTGATACTACCCAACGTTATTGTTACGATGGAAGGTTTCTAGACTTCCATCCCCACACCCTCTGCCCAGATGGATTCCGTTGTTTGGCTGCGCTGTCAAATCTTCTCCGTATCTGAAGAGTCTACAATCTACTCTTTACTTCAGCCGACGACCCAATGCAGTCAGCCTCCGGGGTGGGAACCTGCCCAGCGCAATACCTCATCACCCAATCATTTTGATTCACATACACAATGGGTGGGCAGCGAAAATGAGCTTACTCGAAATCACTGTTCGGATCCACTTCCCAAGCCGCCAGTTCTTTGGTCATGTTGTTATAGACGTGGATAGCAAGCACACTTTTCACATGGCTATGGTAGAGTAGATTGGATTTTCATATCGCCGGCAATACTGCGGCCGCCTCGCATGCCGATCAACTGCCGGGATGCGGTAACCACTCGGAACGATGACTGGCGTCCGGAGATTTGGAAAAGCGACCCTTTAGCAATACGCACGAGACGCGGGGTGCATACACGAACCCACGTGTTGAAGTAACGTCCAGGCATGATGTTTCATCGCCATTTATGCTATGCCCGTGCAAAAGCAACAACGTTGCCGACAATTAATGCGCTGCTCCATGGTCAGATCATACCTGAGCAGGATACTCCCCAGCGACGTAAACGGCAATGGAAGCATGCATTCCGCTGTGTTAGCGCTGTTTCAGAGTCATACCCAGTGTGCCTTTCCTAGCAAGGATTTCTACGGCCCACGGCCCCGACTAAGAGAACCTCGGTCAGGGATGAACAAAAAAGCTGATTGGCCCGTGTTCCAAAGTTTTTAATTTATCAAGTCATGATCCTTTGGGCGGTCGCTTCGGAGTGTCGGGCAGTCTCCGTATACTAGTACTATGGCAAATGGCTCATCATGTGCTCTCTCGCACGCACACGCACACGCATATACATGACTTTCTTGGGAACGGAACGGCTTACGTGAGTACATGCGCAATCAATCGTCCGAAGCATGGTGCAAGTTGACCCTGCATCTCTTGCGACTTTTTTCTTTTTTTCCACTAGGTCATTTGTTGATGTTTTCTTGGTGCTCGTAGTACTAGTAAAAACTACGTACTACTTACCTCTGTACCAGTCACCCAACTACTACTTCCGCTTGGCACCAGCCTTCGCCGAGTGAAATCCCATGCCCACATTATCTCGAGTAACCCCCCCTGAACTCTCCATTTTTCTTCTTCCAACGGCCCATTCTTACATCTCATCTTGGGAGAAATGCATTCCGTCACTTCTTTTTCCCCACTTCTTTTATTTTTGCCAACGGCCCACTAGCCGTCCGTTCCGTCTTTTGTGCCCACATGGATTCCTCAACAACGCCATGGTTGCATGCCAACGTCTTTTTGCCCAGCTGTACTTTGCGCTGTCGACCCCACGTCCAGGGCTCCGGGGCTCCGGTATCTTGCTCTCCTTGACCATTTTTCTGGTGTGCGTATGTACAAACGCATGGCACACATTTGAGGAATGTGTGCAACAGCAGATGAACCAAGGAGCCAGGTCTCCCTCCCCTTTCCAAGCTTAATCTAGGCAAATGTTCAAAAGGGATAGTGACATGTGATTGATATATAAAAAGTCAAAAAAAGAGGAAGAGATCAAAGAGTTGAAGGGAAAGACGGTGAAAGAATATCACACCGAAAAATCATAAGTATTTCTAATTAAGCACAAAAAAAAAGAATCTAACTTATTCCTGCTTTGTCGTGAATTCCGCCTCTCCGACTTCAGGTTGGCTTCCCGAGCTCCCTTGCTGCTTAGCAACTATACCCGCAATCGCGCTCTCCACCGCCGCCGCAACATCAATATGGAAGAATGGTCTATTCTGTCCGTGGACAGTCGTGACCTTGCCATTCGGTAATCTTCTGTTGCCATTCACAACGTGGATATCGTCTTGCGCCTCAGGGTCATGCAGTTTGACTTCTGGAGTCTCAAGCGGGGCGTAGCTGTAGACTGGATTCCAGTGCTGGCGTGAAGCAAAGCGCTCACGGTCAATGTATCCGAAGCCCGCGGTTGTCAGTGCGCGCTTGGTCCAGCGGCTGTTGATGGAGGCGAAATGCCACTCGACGGTTTCGGGTGCGGCGTGGCGGTCGAGCTGGGCGCGGACGTCAATAAGACCCTGGATCGAGGTTACGTCGACGTTGTTGACAGCGCTGAAATCGAGGATGATTGCACGGAGAATGGGCCGGTTGTCGTCGTAGTTGATTTGTTCACCGCGTCGTGGGCCTGATTGTTGCGAAATTAGTAATTTGAAATGGGGTAAGGGGGGTTTACATGGGGTGCATTCTTACCAGGATCATTCCAGGGCCGGTCACCGATCTTGGTGTATTTATCCAGTGTTGTGGGTCGGGAAATGGTTTGCGCATGGTGCACGAGTTCGTCCATGTATCCTTGTTGGTTGAGGTATGTAAAGCCTTCGGTGAAGCGGTAGATGAGCACACCAGGGTACGGTGTTTCAATGCCTACGAGCGGATTGGACCCGTCCTTGCGATTAACTGGAATGAAGGCTTCTCGGACAGAAGTTTCCGAACTGGGTGCGAAGTTTCCGTCTTCTTTGTGGGCGATTGTGTCCGGAGTTGCGCGGTAGATTTGGACTCTGCCAAGGAGAGCACCGTGTGTGAATAGTTGGCGCCAGAGCAAGAGCGCGAAAGAAGCAGCAATGGTGACGTAAATTCCGTTTTCAATGTTGGTGAAGATGGTGACAAAGACACCGGCAAAGAATATGATGACTTCTAGGGGCGAAGTTTCCCAAAACTGGAAAACGACGTTGGGAGGCGTGATAAGATCACCGACAGCGTGAATAATGATGGCTGCTAGTGTAGCCGAGGGAATATAGAAGAACATAGCTGTCAAAGCGTACAGCGCCAGGAGGACGATGATGGCGGTAAAGATACCAGCCAACGGAGTACGAACACCGGCTTTCGACTTGATGGCGGTACGAGAGAAGGAGCCGGTAGCAGGGTACGCACCCAAAAATGGTCCAAGGACATTGGTAAAACCAACGGCGACGAGTTCTTGCGATGCTGCAGAGGTATGTCAGTTTCTTCCTAATGACAAAAGTTCAAGGACGCTACTTACGGTTAATGACATAGTTGTTGATGCGACCAAACGATTTTGAAATGGCAATGTGTTCGAGGATCAAAACAATAATAGTTACCGGAATATCCGAAGCAATGGATGAGAGAATCTTCTGATCCATCTTAGGAGCACCGGCGTGCTGGAAACCGCGAGGGACATGGCCTAAAATCTTGAATTTGGCCAGCTTGACGTTCTTGTGGACACCTTTGATGTCCTTGTTGGCAAGCCAGCTAATCATGATATAGAGCAAGATGACAAAAGCCATGCGCAGTGTGCCCAACTAGTGGACGAGTCAGCGTTTTTCTTTGTGTCAGAACCACATTACTTACGAAGAACCAAAGCTTTTGCTTTGATGGCTGCTTCCTTGACATGAAGTTGCAGACGAAGCGAATGGAATACAGCATTACAAGGGCACTGAGTCCCATGGCAGCATCGAGCTTTGTGCGACCCAGACCCTTGAGAGTGTCGATGATTACACGGTACGTAGCTCCACGGGTGTTGACACCAGAAATACCCATCATCGTAGGCACTTGGCCAGCTCCAATTGAGATGGCGGCACCCGTCATGAAAGACGTAATAGCAACCAATGGGATAAGTTCCACGATTCGTCCAAGCCTAGTAAGACCAAGGAAGAGCAAGACCGAACCGGCAATAACGGATAGTGCTCTGGCAATGTCCACGGCATCAATTCCTGGATCTTTTTCCTGAATTTTGGTCACGATGTTGCCGACAATTGTGCTCATCACGGCCACAGTACCGATTGTGATGTCCTTGGAAGTAGCGAAAGCCCAGTAGAGAATGAAACCGACGAAGCTGGTATAGAGACCGTACTCCGGTGGTAGCTTTGCCAATAGAGCGTAGGCCATACCCTGAGGAATAACGACGAACCCAACAGTAACACCGGCAACGACATCGCCAAAAAGCCATGTCAAGTTGTAGTGAAAGATCCAGTCCAGAAACGGAAAGAGGCTTCTAAAATAGCGCTTGATGCCACCTGCGGACGGCTTGAATTGGGAGAGCCATTCTCCTGCGGTTGGTTCGTGCTCGACGTCTACCGTTGATTAGCTGTAAGCTACTTTGATATGGATTCCTCATGCTCACATGTCTCGACAGACGAGATGGATGCTGCGCCAGAAACCTCGGGCTCTTTCCGGTAGTCAAGATTGATCCCAAGCACCTTGGCTGCCGTGCGACCAGCCGTTGCCATGATGCCGCGTGAACGATAGGGGTAAGCAGAACTCAGGAAAGGCTTGGTTATAAGCGACGAGCTGAAATTCTCGAGCAAGTCACTCGGCGACCACTAAAGCTCTGTCGCGGTAGTAGGGGAAGTCCCAGGTTAGAATCCGAGTCGAAGGGCCTTGAAGGATTCCTAGGGAAGTGCTTCTGACTTCTGGTATGAGACGAATGCAAGCTTATATGAAATTTATGAGCTGCTGGCAGGGACAAAGATTGTGAATGCTCCGGGAGCTGATGCCGATGAAGCACCGTATCGACACAAACCTTAGGCGGAGGCGGAATCACACGTGCCTTATTTGGAGATAGCCTCGTGGGAGGGGCGTACATCAAGACGGCAAACCCAACTTGGCATGCGCCAGAGTGTCACTGGTGTCGCTCCGCGCAAATCACAACGCAGCATCGTCATCACCCCAGAGCGCCCGCACATGGCGTGCTTGCGTTGAGCGGGATGGTACGTATTGGCAGACCAAAGGCCAGGCCTTGGAAAGGCTGGGCCGACTACATCGCAGAGTTTTGCAAGGCCTGGCCTTGAGTGAGAAGACAAATGTGGCTTTTGAGGCGCCGCCGGGGCGGCGTGGGGGAACTAGGATAGCTGGTTGGCTCCTCTAGTGGTGCCTATCTCCGGTACCGCTGGTTACCTTTGTTTTTGACCCCAGAGTATTTCCCTTTTGCTTCTGAAACTGCTTTCTGTCGGTGTCGTCTACCAGATGGTTCAAAATTCAATTGCGAACTGTGAGTGCGGCGCCGAGGAGGTGGCATGTCTTAGCATGGGCTTGGTTTTGGTGAGGATGAATGGTATCATGAACGTCATTAACGCCAAGAATTGCGACATCTCGGAAGGCGGCGTTGGCGCTTGGTAGGATGCTTGTTGTACCCACCTCTTCCTATTTCAGCCGCATTTGAACTACCAGTAGGCAGCTAGCCAGCCTTTTTCCGCGGGGTGAAGATATGGGGAAGAATACCGGGGACTTGGTAACTCTCTATTAGTAGAGCTGGCGGATGGCCTAGCTCTTCACTGTAAGCTTAGTTGTGCGTTGCAAAAGTTAAACACCATTGCCCCTGATCCAGTTATTTCATGCTTCAGGGACAGATGTTCGGTGCTATAGAAAATACCTCAAGACAATAACTATCGTATAATGAAAGAGAGAAAGGTGTGTGTGCGGCACTACTACAGCACACCCTCAGAAACAGTGCCACATGACAATTCAATTCATCATGGATCAGCTATTGATAGACTCTTCCATGGAAAGGTGGCTGATCATCTGGAATACTACCAATGAACTAGAAATTTGGTGGACTTAACCATGTGTGATCCATGTCAGTGGCTGTTTGTTCATTGCTTCGCATTCGCTCTCGCCCCATCACATTTTTTGCGCCATTATTTCGCATTTCCTTTCGATCTTCAAGGGCAAGAGTTTTTTCAGCCCAAGCACGTTCGTGAATATCAGTGGTCAGACTGGCAGTACTTCGGCGACTGGCCATGTTCAGGGACATCATATCTATCGTAAGCACATCCCAACACCAATTCTAGATGCGCCGTAGTCGCCTGACGTGGTTCTGAATGGCCCCGTTTGTAGCCCGACAATATGGTAGGCCTGCAGGCACGGGAGCAGGGAACTTACTCCAACCTCATCCCAGGCATCCCCCACACGGTGAGCCCGACGACCCGACGCGAGCCTAAATCTGTAGCCAGTAAACGCTCATATCTTGTGTCATGAAGTAACGCCACCGGTGCTTTCATGGGTGTAAAGGACCGGTGGTGTGTAGAATCTCGGTATACGACCGTCATCCCTAGACGATCACTGGCTCCGCCCAGCACTCTGGCTTCAGATCTTCGCGTATATTCTGATATATTTGTGACATGGGAAAAATTGTCGCGTGACAGGGTGATGTTTCAGGGAAGGATGTTCGCGGAATACGCTGATAATGGATGTTGTTGTACGTTCATGAGTCCAGACTGAGGCGTTGTCATTTCAGCTAGATGTTTGTTATTTTTGAATCGAGATATCAGAGAGTAACGAAAGACCCGGTATCTGCGAGCGATGTGCTTTCTGGAAAACATTTCCTCCCCTGGTTATTATTCACAATCATCGACACGCTATATATTATGAGCAACTGCGCAGTAACGCTTGGTAGGAGCTGTAGATGCAGATAGACAAGACATGTCTATGATATGGAAGTCATGTCAAGGTTCTCTCTACCCTATTTTTCTTCTTCTTAGATTTCAAACTCTCTATTCTTTGCGGTGCGAGTAATCTCTGTCCTGGATAGAAGATGTCTTTTGCTTAGGCACTGGAGGTCAACGGGCAAGACGCCATGGATTCCAGCAGGACTTTCGTCCAGCAGCGAAAAAGACAGCAGCGGTTGCTTAACTGGTGGACCAGGCGTTGCGAGAACACTGTACTTTAGAAAGATAACCCCGCGAATAGGCGAAACTGGGTGGTGTAGCAGCACTATAAATCCCGAGCCTTACCCGTCCGCATGCCCTAAGGGAGGCTTTTAGATAGGACATTAAATCTGAACACACACACACACACACACACTAGAGGTCAACGAAGATTGACACGAACTTCTCAAAATCAGACAGTACTGAGTCGACCAAGTGCACCGACAGAGCAACATGTGTGAGTTTGGGTGTCATTAGCACTTTCTCAGAGGCAACCTTTACAAACTGATTCTATACAGACATTGGGTTGCATTTATGACTGAGGACGATAGGAGAGTTATGACGTTACTGTTATGCTGAGCAGTCCTACCTCGAAATCCGGTACTAACCTCGAATTTCATAGAGACCTGTCATCGTCAGAGCTACAACACATTATCATTTCTTGACGACTTGTTTGATTAAAATCATTGGATTGAGTCGAAAGTGGTCAAATATGCTAGAGATTAAGTCACAGCCCACATCTGTACTTTAACGTGAGTATTCACAAATACATACTTCACGACACGTTGGATGCTGTCCCTCAATAATGTAACAGCTGAGCTACCACCCCGATCCGTATCCGAACAGGATCCGAACTAGTGTACAGATTAGCTAATTGGAAGCTTAGGATATAAAAGCCAACCCTCTGTGAAAGCTTATTCTGTAGTTTTTCAATATCCTTTCGTACAGGACCTATAGGTGTTCTATCTAGTTCTTGGATTGTTTGTGTTTCACGCACTTCCATATGCCTCCGAGTGACCCTATCTCCGAAACGAACCCGATACTTCTTGCCTGAGCCGTTACAAACAACCAGATTGATTATTTCCAAAACATAATTCCTGAAAAGGAGATACATGTAACTACTATTGAGGAAAACTGCCCCTGATAAAAACAGGTCATGTGATCTTTGGACTGGATCGCTAGTCTGTACAAGGCAAAAGCAATTCAAAAATATGTAAGATAACGTTACAGACTAAACTCATCTCAAGCTAGCTCAGAACAAAAAGAAGTACTGATCAGGCTTAGCAAGCGTTATTCACATATGCGACAACTTATTAAGGAGCGTCTGTAGAATCAAAACACAACAGCACTCTGGATTTCCAATTCTTCCCGTTATGAAGCTGCATCGAACTCGACAACCCTCGATATCATACAGTACATCAAAATAGGTAATCAATTCGAATCCCCCCCCTCTACCACCAAAAGTCACATCCGAAATCTGGAGACATCTGTTACACGGGGTTGGGATCTATACTTCTCTGTCC